>NC_091061.1:113811740-114114770 GCF_000393655.2 Nicotiana sylvestris
CCAAATCTAGCAAGAATCTGGAATATCTAGAATACAGCCTATTGGAATTGGAAGAAAAAGTGAGGAAGAGAGTCACCGACTGCCAGAACGCTGAGGGAAACGAAGGAGAACATTTGGCAAAGGCATTTCTGCTAGTGAACCTATGCGAACTAAAGGATTTGATCAATGAGAGCATTCAACCTGAGGAAGATCCTTTCGAGACCAGGTAGATTAGGTTTACTCGCTTTCCAGATGTAATAAGGCCAAGTGCCAGTAATGACTTATTTTTATTATCATATTAGCGTCGTTTTGGGATTTATCTATTTTTATATTATGAAATGAAGAATTTATTGGCATTAAAAGTTCTCCAAATTTATTTTTCACTAGGCCTACCTCGGGCGCAACGAGGTTCCCAAAGTAGGACACGAATTTACATTTCCGCAATATGTGTTTAAATACTGCAAATATTTCAGAATCCTCGCTAACTTGTTACCTTTTTGTTTTGTTTATTTATTATTATTATTATTCTCATCCCCATAGGTTGGTTCATCCATACTGGCCTCATCAGCATATCATACCAGATCCAGAGGCCCTCCACCTCCTCCTCCTCCAAGAAACACAAAAGGAAGAGGGAAAGCAAAGATGAACGACTTAAGTGGAATTCGAAAGGAAAACATTGAGAACGCAGAGAGCTCCGATGGCCATAGTACTCGGCCCCGAATGACCTGGTTTTGAGACTTGAACAAAAGATACTAGAACTGCAAGGAGAACTGGAGCAGGTCCGCAATTTGGCTAATTTGTCACTCACCCTCAATGTCCCTGATATCCACCAACAGAACGCAAAGAACCCAACACCTCCTCAAAGTCAATAGCCACAAAACCCTACCATACCAAATCAATACGCAACTCCACCTCAAAATATCAATCCATTATCAATACCAACTCCATCACAATATTAACCAATTCCATACCCACCAACCACCACTTACCACACTCCCCAAAATACACCACCACTCATTCCAGATCCATAAAACTCCACCAATGACCATCACTATACCTAAGTTCCTGGCACCCATTAGAGCAACCCCATATACGTGGAAACTATACCACACTCTACCCAGACAATCTCTTATGCAACGAAACCCTCCGAAAAGGACCTGTTCATTAAGAACATGGCCGAAGAACTTAAGAAGTTAACAAGTCGAGTTCAAGGTGTTGAAGGCGATAGAGGAATAGAAGGTTTGAACTATGAAGATCTGTGTATACAGCCTGATGTGGAACTGCTAGAGGGGTACAAACCTCCCAAGTTCGAAATGTTCGATGGTACAGGTGATCCTAGGGTTCACTTGAGGACTTACTGTGATAAGCTGGTCGGAGTTGGAAAACAAATGAAGAATGGGACCCTGAATGGTCAATCGGGCTTATCCGAAAAGGCGATGAATTTAAGGTTGCAGTTACACTTACTCCCACTGTGGTTCAGACTCAGGCACATATTGACGTTGAGGTAACTGCATTAGTTCCATTCGAGGTGGAAGTAGCTCCGCCTGCAGCCACCTCCGCACCATTTGAAGTAGAAGTGGTCACACCTTTTACTGTGACGGTATCAAGCACACCCCCATTAAAATCAAATGCAATACCCTGGGATTACGTCACTAAGGCTTGGCGAAAAGGGAAGACTAAGATGGAGGAATCTGATGCCGCACAAGGGATGACTAGAACTAGAAGAGTGTACACACCTGAACACCTGGGATGTTCAAGTAAAGATGCCGCTGCTAGACAACCTGTCATTGAGACCGAACCAGATGACTTATGGAGGAAAGTACAGGCGAAAGAATATTTTGTTGTTGATCATCAGAACAAAGTCCCTGCTCTGATATCTATCCTATCACTACTACAGAATTCAGAGTCACACAAGAACACCTTGATGAAAGTATTGAGAGAGGCTTATATACCCAATAATATCACCGGAGGAGAAATGACCAACATGGTTGGTCAAGTGCTGGAGAGCCATAAGATTATCTTCCACGAAGATGAGCTGCCGCCCAAAGGTCTGAATAGATCATTGCATATTATGGTACAATTTGAAGACAAGTTCATTGCCAGGGTCCTAGTTGATGGAGGGTCTAGTCTGAATATTTGTCCACTAGATACCCTGAAAAGGTTGGACAAAGGTTTCTATGAAATACGGACCGGAAGCATGAATGTGAAGTCTTTCGATGGGTCCCAGAGGGCCACGATTGGGGAAATAAACCTTTGCTTGCAGATGGGACCAACTTGGTTCGATATTGAATTCCAAGTGCTTGACATACCAGCCTCATATAATCTTTTGTTGGGCCGCCCATGGATCCATGCTACTAGAGCCATACCCTCTATACTACATCAAGTCGTAAAATTCGAATGGAATTGTCAGGAGGTTATTATTCATGGGGATGGGAGCAATCCCATCTACACTAGTCATACCATCCCGGCCATCGGACATAGAAGGAGGCTAGGAGGGGAAACTTATCATCACATAGAACAGGTCAATGTTGTCGAGAAAGACAAGTTGTGGAGTAACAAAATAGAAAGCATACTAGCATGGTCAAATATGAACCCGGTAAAGGGTTGGGAAAGAACCACTTGGGTATCACAAAGCCGATATGACTAAAAAATCATGGTACCACCTTTGGGCTCGGATACCAGTATACATGGCAGGAGTACACGGAATGGTCGCCCCCAAGGCGTGAACCATATTACCCTCTTGAGCAACCGATACCCTGTTTGGAATAGGCTTTCCATCAGGCAGACACATATGGGGAACTGCTGAAGAAGAAGCACTAGTCGGGCTGAAGGATCTGTTCTTGGAAGATGAGGATATGGACTGCAATGCCGTAATTGAGGAGGAGAAGGAAGAAGGCCTCTCCATTCAGACTGTGGCAAAAGGAGTTGTTCTCAGAAACTGGGCCGTCACACCATCCCGAGCCCACTGAGTCCCGAGTAGCTTGGCAGAATTTATAATCCGTTCTAGGCATTTAAAATTTCCAGCAATTTTGTTTTAAGATTTTTTTTATTTCAAAATAAACACTCGATTCACCGAGCCCAGCTTTATTTGAACAATTTTCTCAGTTTTAATCAAATGCATTTATCATTTATCATTATTCATTACTATTTTTATACTTTTTCCCTTCTACAATATTATTATTACTTTTCCTGATGAACCAGTAACTGTGACATGTAATGAGGCAACGCAACATAAGAATAGTGACTCAGAGGAAGAAAATGAGATCCCCGAGGAAATTGTCAGAGAAGTTGAGAATTTTGAGAACAAGACTAAATCCAACTTGGACGAAACAGAAACAGTAAATTTGGGAGACATAGAGACTGTCAAAGAGACCTGCATCAACATTCATTTGTCACTAATAGAGAAGGAAGAGATCATCCATTTTCTAAGGAATATGAGGATATCTTCGCATGGTCGTATGACGATATGACCGGTTTGAGAACATCTATAGTAGCTCACAAGTTTCCTACCAATCCCATGTGCCCGCCAATCAAGAAGAAACATAGAAAATTCAAACCAGACATGAGTTTGAAGATCAAGGAGGAGGTTACCAAGCAGATCAAAGCCAAGGTTCTCAGGGTAGTTGAGTACCCAACATGGTTAGCTAATATTGTGTCAGTTCCAAAAAAGGACGGGAAGGTCCGAGTATGTGTTGATTATCGGGATTTAAACAGAGCAAGTCCCAAAGACGATTTCCCACTGCCGAACATACACATCCTGATCGACAACTGCGCCAAGCATGAACTCCAATCCTTTGTAGATTGCTTAGCAGGTTATCATCAGATCTGGATGGATGAAGAAGATGTCGAGAAGATAGTTTTTATTATGCCTTGGGGTGTATACTGTTACAAGATGATGCCATTCGGTCTAAAGAATGTTGGGGCCACCTAAATGAGGGCCATGACAACCATCTTCCATGATATGATACACAAAGAAATAGATGTATATGTGGATGACGTCATCATCAAATCTAAGAGGGTCGCAGATCACATAACAAACCTGAGGAAATTCTTTGATAGGCTCAGGAGGTACAATGTGAAGTTGAACCCCGCAAAGTGTGAATTCGGGGTTCCTGTAGGAAAGTTATTGGGGTTCATTGTCAGTAGCCAAGGGATCGAACTGGATCCGACTAAAGTCAAAGCTATTCAGGAGCTGCCACCACCCAAAAGCAAGAAGGACGTAATGAGCTTCCTGGGGCGGCTAAACTACATCAGTCGATTCATAGCACAGTCCGCAGTAATATGTGAACCCATCTTCAAGATGCTAAGGAAAGATGTCGAGACAAGTTTGACTGAGGATTGTTAGAAAGCTTTTGACAAGATCAAGGAATACCTGTCCACACCGCTAGTTTTGGTCCCGCCAGAACCAGGATGACCTTTGCTACTTTATCTATCCGTGTTAGATGGAGCCTTCGGATGTGTTTTGGGACAACATGATGAGACAGGAAGAAAGGAGCAAGCCATATATTACCTGAGTAAGAAATTCACACCTTATGAAGCACGGTATTCTCTGCTCGAATGTACTTGTTGTGCTTTGACCTGGAAAGCCCAAAAGTTGAGGCATTACTTCTGTGCCTACACTACATACCTCATATCCAAGATGGATCCTTTGAAATACATATTTCAGAAGCCCATGCCTACTGGGAAGTTGGCTAAATGGCAGATACTACTGAGTGAGTTCGACATCGTCTATATAACTCAAAAGGCAATCAAGGGACAAGCATTGGTAGATCACCTCGCCAAAAATCTAGTGGGAGGAGAATACGAACCCTTGAAAACATATTTTTCTGATGAAGAAGTATCATTCGTAAGAGAAGACATTATGGAAGCATATGACGGTTGGAGGATGTTCTTTGATGGAACCACAAATTTCAAAGGAGTGGGCATTGGAGCAGTTTTGGTGTCAGAAACGGGTCAGCATTATCCTGTATCTGCTAAACTCAGATTTCCCTGCACCAACAACATGGCAGAATATGAAGCCTACATACTAGGGCTCAATATGGCAATTGATATGAACATTCAGGAGTTATTGGTGATCAGAGATTCAGATTTGCTTATGCACCAGGTGCAATGAGAATGGGCTACCAAGAATTCCAAGATATTTTCATATTTGCACCATGTGCAGGAATTAAAAAGGAGGTTCACGAAGATAGAATTTCGACATGTGCCCAGAATTCAGAACGAGTTCGCCAATGCATTAGCCACTTAGTCATCAATGATACAGCATCCAGATAAGAACTATATTGATACCATCCTGGTGGGGATCCATAATCAGCTGGTATGTTGTGTTCATGTCGAGGAAGAAGTAGATGGAAAGCCTTGGTTCCATGATATTAAGGAGTACCTATCAAAAGGAGAATATCCGGAGCACGCAAATCACATTTGGAAATGCACACTCCGGAGGTTGTCAAATCGTTTCTTCCACAGCGGAGGGAACTTGTACAGAAGAACTCCGAATTTGGGTTTGCTAAGGTGTGTCGAAGCAAAGGAAGCTTCTAAGCTACTTGAGGATGTGAATGTTGGGACATGTGGCCGGTACATGAATGGTTTCATTCTAGCCAAGAAGATACTCAGGGCAGGTTACTTTTGGATGACCATGGAGATGGATTGTATTCAGTATTTCCACAAATGCTTTCAATGTCAAGTACATGCCGACATGATAAAAGTGCCACCAAATGAGCTCAATGAAACAAGCTCACCTTGGTCATTCGCCGCCTGGGGAATAGATGTTATTGGTCCGATTGAGCCCACTACTTCGAACGGACACGGGTTTATTCTGGTAGCCATTGACTACTTCACAAAATGGGTGGAAGTTGCATCTTACAAAGCCATAACCAAGAAGGTCATCGTAGATTTTGTCAATGATCGTATCATCTGCCGATTCGGGGTTCCTGAGTCCATTATCACTGACAATGCCGCCAACCTCAATAGTGATCTGATGAAAGATATATATGAAACCTTCAAAATCAAGCCCAAGAATTCCACCACCTACAGATCTCAGATGAATGGAGCCGTAGAAGCCGCCAACAAAAACATTAAGAATATACTAAGGAAAATGGTAGAGAATCACAAGCAGTGGCATGAAAAGTTACCTTTTGCTCTGCTAGGGTATCGCACCACAATTCGCACGTCAACCGGGGCAACCCCCTACGTGTTGGTTTATGGTACCGAGGCGGTTATCCCAGCCGAGGTAGAGATTCCTTCTTTAAGAGTTGTATAGGAAGCTGAACTCAGTGATGCGGAATGGGTAAGAAGTCGCTATGAATAATTGGCCCTTATCGATGGAAAGAGGATGAGCGTAGTATGTCACAGCCAACTCTATCAGAACAAAATGTCCAGAGCTTTCAGCAAAGGGGTCAAACCAGGGCAGTTCGCACCAGGACAGCTGGTATTGAGGAAGATTTTTCCACACCAAGATGAAGCTAGGGGAAATTCTCTCCCAACTGGCAAGGTCCGTATATAGTTCACAGAGTACTAAGAGGAGGAGCACTCATAGTTGCAGAGAGATCTGGACAAAACCAATCAATACAGACGCAGTCAAGAGATATTATGCTTATATTATTTCACATTTTCCTTTTTGATGTAATTGAACTACGCTCGACCTGATTCCCGTTTAAGAGGGGATACGTAGGCAGCGTTATGGGTTCGGTCATATCATAATAAAATTTTCATTTTCCAATTCAGAACTTGGGCAGAATTTTGAGGAGGGTCCTCAAAATTCTGGAGCAAGTCCAGCCAGCGCCATCACATGCCAGGAAGTCAGTCACTAGTTAAGAACTGGGGCAGAATTTTGAGAAGGATTCTTAAAATTCCGAATAAGATTCAGCAAGGTCCGCCATCCGCAAATGTTTAAAAATCATCTACCAAACTGGGGCAGAATTTTGAGAAGGACCCTCAAAATTCCAACATAAAAGAGCTGCAATGCCTTTGAAATGTGTCATAGTCGCTAGTTCATCAAAAGTTACTTGATATATCAATACGCTTCCAAAATAATTCCATTTTTTATCAATGAATGCATATTTTCGAAAATTCTATTTTTCGTAACGGTCAGGTGCTACCTAGGGGAACTTGAAGGGGGCTTCTAGAGCGGAGCAAAGCAAGGCCAGTAGACGAAGAAAGAACCAACCTCCCCTTATGAAACTTACGATTTTTCTTTGAATGTAGGCACATTTGACGATAGCATTCGTGCACAAAGCAAATTCACCATCCATCCAGCCGTTAGACGCTGAACCTATCCTATCTAAGATATACTCTACCCTTATCTGCTATTTTCTCTTTGCACGAGTCTAATCTCTGACTCCATATTTGCATGAGTCTAATCCTTGACTCCATATTTGCATGAGTCTAAGCCCTGACTCCATATTTGCATGAGTTTAAGACTTGACTCCACATTTGCATGAGTCTAAACCCTGACTCCATATTTGCATGAGTCTAAGCCCTGACTCCATATTTGCATGAGTCTAAGCCTTGACTCTACATTTGCATGAGTCTAATCCTTGACTCCATGTTTGCATGAGTCTAAGCCCTGACTCCATATTTGCATGAGTCTAAGCCTTGACTCCACATTTGCATGAGTCTAATCCTTGACTCTATATTTGTATGAGTCTAAGCCCTGAATTCATATTTGCATGGGACCAAGCCTTGTCCCGAATCTTGCATGAGGCTAAGCCCTTCCTCCATTTTGCATAAGGCTAAGCATTGCCTTCTATTTACCGTGAAAATGGTAACAACAATTAAATTTTTAAATGGGATTCTAAAAATACGTGATCTATTCCTGAGCTAGTTGTTAGAGAAGTTGATGCTAATAATATGAAGTTCAAATATTAAATGCGAGTTAAAACGAGATAATAATCGAACCGAAGGGCCTTCTGCCCGGGTATAGGCCGGGTCGATGGGGGACCTCGGGGTCGACATCGGGGTTGAGATCAAGCTATCGGGGATAGTCGGGGATGGGATAACAATTGAGGATATAATTAAACAAGTCTCTTCGCAGCCAATACTGAGCAATACGATGAAGAACTAGTAAGAAAGCAATGGAGATTAAGGCGACTTTGGGCCAGCGAGAACAAGCAAGTTAGAAAGAAAAAGAGAGAGAGAGAGAAAGAGAGAGATTATTGCACTTGTGGAGAAATGGAGCAACATCAACCCGTTACAAGGTAGTGTGAGTCCCCTTTATATAGGAGGGGAACTCGGCTACAAGCACATGGGCATTAATTACAAAGTACGGAGATGGGATGGCTTGATGCGATGCCTCAATATAGGCTCTGGATAGGCCGGCCCTGTCAGACTTAGCTGTGTGCCTTGGGAGCTTCCCCCTCTGTCCTGGCTTTGATATCTGGTTTCTCTAAGTCGGGCCTCGACGAGCCCTGAGGTCGGGAACTCGGTCGTGGCCTCACGTCCTCGGGGTCTCGAGGTGTTCTTCCGAGATGACTTGACAGCGAGAAATCAAATCCTCTGATTTTTCCACGTACAGATAGTCTTCGCGTTTTCCATAACGAAGTGATGGGAAATGATTCTAACACTTGACTCCTCAAGCTTCTTACAGTGACGTCATACCGATGATGTGACTCTTGGCGTGAGTTTTATGATAACCGGACATCCACGGGCTCGTGTAATTTTACTTCATTCAATGCACTCCCGATTCCCCCTCTCCAAGGTGAAGGTACCGCCATCTATTCGGTTTTCCAAGGATGCATTAACTGCGTCCATCGGTCAATCTTTCAAAATCTCGACGACCGTGTCGTAATCCCCTATAAATGGGGGTGTTTTGGCGTTGTTTTTCCTATCCCAGTACCTTCGTTGGCTTGCTTGCCTATTCCTTCTTATCATCTTCTTCTATCCTTGAACATCATGTTTGGGGCTCATGGCCTCAAGGCCGTTTGGGGGAGCTTCCTCAGATCGTGTTGTGACCCTTTGTCGGGACTTCCCTTTTTCGATCATAATCGTGTTGTCCTGCTATTGTTGTGGGCGTCGATATGCTGGCCTTTGCTGCTGCTGTTGGCCCAAGGTGATGATGGACGGGGAGTCGGTTCCCCCCTCATGTAGACAGTCATTCGGATTATGCACCACTACTCACTCTCCTACCCAGGCCTGGTGTGGCACTTCATCCCTAGGGTTTTTTCTTTCCCAAGGGATAAAGTGGCACTACCGGCCATTGAGGCTGGGGACCGCCGAATCTTCAACCTTTGGCTTCGGCGGGCCATGTCTCTTTTCTCTGCCTCCTCTGCGTCCCCTCTTTTTCCTCTTCTTCATCTTTTCTGGTGGGAATCCCTTGAGGGATTGAGCTGGGAACCTAGAGTAGGTGGAGGTCGAAGGAATCACCCTCGAGGATGCGTGCTCGAGGGAGCGGTGCTCGAGGATGCTGATATTGGAGATGGATCTTCGAGGGTAGACCGGGCCCTCGGGTTTCATCACATGTATATCCTTCCTTTCCTCTTGTAGATCTCTATAGGCTTTTGTAATTGTTTGTAAGGACCCCTCGAGGGCTGTTGTACACGATTTTTATAAATATGAATATATTTCATTGACTTCTACTTTCAATTCTTGCTTTGTAATTGCATGTTCCCGCGCCCTTCAAGGTTTTTTGAATGTCTCCCTTTATTGTTGACTGCTGGCATTTAACTTGGGCGTGTGCGTTCTTTTCGCTCCTCTACCGATCGACATAGCTCCCTTTCGAACCCATCGTCTTACCTTGGACCAATTCTAAATTGACCCCGATCTCCGAGTTGTATGGGGATAATATATCGAATTTCGGGGCCTTCAGGGATGTTATCCTGAATGAAGGTCAGCTTCGGGTACCTGGGGGTCCCCTTTCGATCTTGACACAGATAGCCTTCTTAAAACGTATAGGATGAACTTCTGCTGAGGAGTTGCCTGTATTCGGGCGCTGCCTTGGACCATCATGGAGCTTTCGTAATCGGAGCTTCTTGTGTTTATTCCTCTTTTTTAGAAAGGGAATCATGAGATCAGGTACTGCCCTACGTCGAGCGATGGCGTCAAAAGCTTCTCGAAGTCCGACTTCTCTTTGGTGGGGATCCTCGGGGTAGAGCGATGCCTTGAGATTGGAGGTAATACGGACAATTTCTCTAATCTTGGCTTCTGGTCAGAGGATGCTTTCAGGACTGGGTGTCACCCCATCGATCTGCATCAAGGTTGTAGGTTTCTCGGGGCTCACTCCAGGTAGGCAAGTTGCCGCTGCCTTTCGCATATATGTGGGGTGGCTTTGGCTTCTTCACAAGACCTCACTATTTTTAGATAGCTGCTCTTCCGCTTTGGCATAGGGTTCTTCATTTCTTCAGGAGCAAAAAGTGTTAGTGCACACCCTTGCTCTGATCTGTTAGTTTTACCATAGTCATGGCAACCACTTTGGGGCCGGGCCGGCAGGGAGTGGGGAGTGCTATTCCCGGCGCTCAGGAACCGCGGGAGTTCGCTATGAAGACAACGTCTTTGATAAGAGGGGAACATATGGAGATGGTGAGAAAATACTGCGGATGGAGTGAGGGGATCGCGCTACAGGTGCTTTCCCCGAACGAGAGTATCATGGACTCTACTGATGGATTGTTGAGTGTATACCTATATCCTTTCGAGTTTGGTCCCCTTGGTAGGGTTGTGCTTGATTTTTGCTTGAAGTATGGGGTTACTTTGGCACAGATACATTCGTCATTTTGGCGAGTGATGCTGATAATGAGGTTTTTTGCTGAGAAGGTCGGGCTTGAATTCACACTTAACTATCTTGTCAGGTTATACCGGCCCTTTTATCACCAGGGCCTGCTAACCCTGAGGTACCGTTAGTCCACGCTTTTTGTAGTTGACAACGAAGAGGATGGGTATCGAGAGTGGGCCGGTTGGTTTATCCAGGTCCGGACAGTCGACATTATCCCCGTGGAGCTTTTGCCATTTCCCAAACGGTGGAATTATGCACGTGAGTGGAGCGTCTGATGCTTTTTCAAATTTTGCCCATAGCGAAAATCAGTTGAATAATAGTGGTTTTCCCTTGTTGCAGCAACTTTATGGATACCGAGCGAAGTCTTTAACCTGCCCGACTGGGTCCGGAAGCTGGTGACTCATTCGACCTACGATGAGAATCGGTGGCGAGCTGTGCTTCGTATCAGATGGGGAGCAAAATACCAAGGTATGTGTGCATGCTGCCTTTGCCTTGGCCTTCGTATATTTGAGGTAACGTTTTCCCCTTTCATTTGTACCGGATTCGCCGCTTGCAGATATCGGGTGATTCCTTGAGATGAGACAGTGCTCTTCCGAAAAGGGGAAGGAGACATCGATTCTCCGAGCAGACGGATGATGGCGATAAGAGGGATCGGCACCCGCGATGTGATGGAGCTTTTAGTGGTGCCGAACGGGCCCGTGTTTCTAAGGAGAGGGAATCGTCCAAGTCTGTTGCTCCCGGAGTATCTCATTTCCGGGCGACAGTTCCTCCGAGTGAATATGCTTTGCCCGAGTTAAGTTATTCTGGGGCCGAAGAGGCAAGATCAATAGGAGTATATTCTGACTTCGAGGAAGTCCGTCGGCTTCACTTCGTGGTGAGTTTAGGCGCAGGTTTCCTGTATTTTGTGTCCTTCTCCCCCTATTGAGCTTTCCTTATGCAGGCCTGCGATAGGCTTATGTCTGAGCTGCTCTATCAAAGGGCCAGGCTTCAAAAAATTCTAGGCTAGGGCGAGTCCCTTAGGCTCCTTAGCGAGGAGAAGGAGGTCGAGTTGCTGCATTGGCGATATGAGGCATACCAGAGCTCGAATTACGAGAGCTATTTGATGGAGCAGGTAACCTTTTGCAACTCGTGCTTTGCTCTCTTTGGCCCTCAAGGTTAACCCCCTTTTTGTTATATTAGCTGCAGAAAAAGATTGAGGCTTTGGAGTACCTCATGGGAGACATCGACTGTATCAGAACTGACTGTGGTGAGCTAAGGGCTCAAGTGCAAGCTCAAGCTTTAGAGGAGACAGGCACCTCGGCTAAGATCCCCGCCTTCGAAGTCCAACTCCACTTGGCTCGTGATAATGCCAAAGTTCAAGCGGATATGTTCGAGAAACTCGAATCTGACTTCTCGAAGATCAGAGTGAGATAATTGATGCCCAGGCTGAAGCGGCACTAAGCCAAACTAAGGTTGATCAGGAGATGGTGATTCGTATGAAAGACACTGCGGACGCTCAAGCCGAGCTGAAGCGAGCCCTAGACCGGGAGAAGAGGATCGAGGAATATGTTCGTTGCAGATCCCGAAGAGAAGTACCCAAAGAGATCGGTGCGAGGGGATTTGTTCTCTTAGAGGAATTGGCTAGAGCAAGGGAGGACGAGCGTGACGCGCGGTCACTTCTTGGTGACGAGGCGAAGAGCGAACCCGAAAAGTTGTAGCCCTTTGGAGCGGAGCTTAGATTTCGCCATTTTGTCGCTTTGTATTTGATAGATGTAGAGCATGCATGTAGATGGAGAGTGCGCCCTTCTTCTTTTTTCTTTGCGTATGTAGGATAAGAGGAAACTTGAAGCTTTATTTCTTCCGTATCTCTTTTCTGTTATTGCTTTTGACCAGGCGGGCTAGTTTCAGTGTTTGGCAAGATCCTCGTAGGTCCGGAATTGATCGGACAGGACCGAGGGCTCTTAAGTGCGATCCTTGATGTGAGCGGGTGTTGAGGCCTCCGTGCTTTGCCCCGCTGTTTAGGCTTAGTCTCCGAGTCAGGCTTTGACTCGAGCTTTCCTGCCCTTAAATCATCTATGCCCGTGCGGGCAGGTAGTAATTGTTCCCATTTCTTGCCCTTAGGCATTTGTTGTTTCGACTATTTTGGGTTCAGTCTTCGAGTCGCGTTGCAATTCAAGGTTCAAATTGACGCTCAAGTTTTATCCTGCCTGCATGGGCGGACGGCGATGGCCTTTTGTGCTTCAGATCGAAGTGACCTTACAGGTAGGTGGCCCAGATGCTCACTCGGCTAGCGATAGTGGCATTTATGTCGTGCCCTTAGGCATATTGTAGTTTAACCATTTCGGGTCCAGTCTCTGAGTCGCGTTGCGACTCGAGGTTCAATTGACCCTCAAGTTTTATCCTACCTGTATGGGCGGACGGCGATGGCCATTTGTGCTTTGGGTCGAAGTGACCTTACAGATGGGTGGCCCGGAAGCTCACTCGACTGGAGATAGTGGCATTTATGTCGGGCCCTTAGGCATATTGTAGTTTAACCATTTCGGGTCCAGTCTCCGAGTCGTGTTGCAACTCGAACTTCAATTGACCCTCATGTTCTTTTCTTGCCTGCATGGGCGGACGGCGATAGTGCCTCTTACGCGGTTTTGGTCATTGAGACCTTTCAATATGTGGCCCGGAGGCTTGCATAGTTAACTATTTTGGATCCGGTTTCCGAATCGGGTTACGATTCGAGCTCATTTTAATCCTCAAGTTGTAAATTTTTTAGCTGGCGACAATGGCTCTTACTCTATTTGGTCGTAGAGACCTTTTAATATGTGGCCCGGAGGCTTGCTTAGTTGGCGACAATGGCTGTTACGCTGTTTTTGCTCGTGGGCTTTTTTTGTAGTATTTGTTTTCCGCTCGTTAAGGTCTTTTGAAATAGTTTTGCCTGACGCTTCATCAGTTCTAGAAGAACCTCGATTTCAAGTCATTATCGACGATGTTTTGAGCACCTCAGAAGATTCATAGCTCGTAGGCTGAGTAGGTCGAAGCCTTTGTGATTTGGAGCCGACATGGTCAAAGCTCGTTTTTGCCTGTTGAGGGAAGCCTGTTTTAACCAGTTCTTTCTGAAGTATATTCGAAGTAGTGGCCTACGATTTTGTTTAGAGATGGTCGGGCGTCCCCCAGTCGCGTTAATTTAGTTGTATTAGCCGTTTTGACCGTAGTCATATGTGTTTGGCCGAAGCTATTTTGATCCCGAGTGATAGTTCAGTCATTTACACCGAGGATATGCCCTTTCGGACTCTTACAAATGCGATGTATAGCCTGAACTTTGGGGTTTTCATACATGTTAGGGTCTTACAGTTTGTCATGCCTATTGAGGTTTTACAGTTTTTGTTGTAATGTAGAATAGATCTAGTTACGCCGAGTCTGCCCGCTAGGGGCTTTACAGTTTCGGGTTTTCCAGCGCATGGAGATTAATGACAGTCTCTGAGTCATCAAATTTGTTTAAGCATGAAGACCGCTTTTCGTGAGCTCGGAGTTTCCTTGTAGGGGCTTTATGAGCCCGGAGTTCCGACCCTGGGGTCGTGCGAGTGTCAAATTGTTAATGTTAAGTCTCCGAGTACTTCGGGATACATTTGGTGGAGGGACCCCTGTCGGGGGTATACTTGAGATTTCCTTGTTTGGATAATAAGAGTTGAAAAGATATCCTTTTATTGCTTGGTGTAGACATACATTGTTTCATTGTCGTGAGCGGCTCGTGCGGGCTCGGCTTCTTGGATCATTCGATCCGGTACATAATTCCCTATCGAGACTTAGTCTGTCGTTTCCTGGTCCTCCCGAGGGGACGGTGCCCTTAGAAGAATATCACCCCTCGTTGTTGGACTGTAGGAGAAGGCCAGCGATCTTATTGGATTCTCCTCTGGAGGTACGCTACTCTGCTAATAATCTTGCTGACGAGGACCTCTTCGGGGCAGAAATCCGATTGATGGGAAAAAACGCGATGGGCCCTTTTTTAGAGCCTAAGGATCTCTGGGTAGAGTTAGAACCTTTGAATATCCTGGCCAGTTGTCTATATATAGGTTAGTGAAAAAATAACAAGGGAGTAAAGTAGTTCTTCCTCACCGCGGGATGCATAGGCGACGTTTTGAGGTATGTTCCTACTCTTTCGAGGCGTGAGTCTTGATACAGGCCCCCGCTATGTCTTATCAGGCTTGGCCAAAGATGTGGTTTTCTTACCCTTTGATCCTTCCGAGGGTGGGGGCATTGATGCCGGTGGTGCGCCAGATGGTGAAGAATTTCCTCTTGTTGCGTATTGCTTTCTGTCGACTTATTTTAGTCTTGCCCTTTGCGAGGGGTTTCATACTTTTGGCGAAATGGGGCCGACGCTGTCTTCGGATGGTGTGCCGGCGGTCGCCTGAATAAGAAGTTCGTATTTTGTGCCTCCTCCAATGGTATAGAGCTCGATGTCCCAGCTCGCGCTCAAACGAGTTGTATCAAGAGAATAGTCTTTGAGGCGATTTGTCATTTGGAATTCGCTAGAGATTCAGGATGGGGGAGTGATTTGGTCCGTTAGTCTAGATCGCCCCACTGACTTTGGTCCGACATCGTTGTTGTGCGTGACCGAACCACCTGAATTCATGAACACTTTTTTTATTTAAGATAAATCAAATGAGGGAGAGGGCTACCAATGCGTCAGTGTGACATCGGGGCGGAGTCTCGGTGCCCTTTTCCCTGGGTGTAAGGGTGTCCTCCGAAATATTTCCCTGGACCCGTTTTTTCCTGACAGCGAACATTTTTACTTCCCATTTTATGAGTCCCCGAAGGGTGTCGTCGTTTCTTCACTGTCGTGGTAATACGTTGTGGTTTGTTCGCTTCATCCTTCTTGGTTGCCCTCCTCCCTTGGGGCTGGACTCGAGCCTGACTGTTCGATGGTACTCAGCGGTGATTTTTATTGAGTAGCATGGCTACCGTCCCTCTGAGCTGGTGGCCATTTTTGACCCCGTGGCCGCGCGCGCCCTATGGTTCCTGCGCCGGGTTGTGGTTCCTTTGAAAGGGTCTTGGTCAAATAGGCCTGAGTCATTCGGCATCCCTAGTTTTGCTTATGGTGATCATGATATTTGGTATAGCAATGTTTAAATCGTACTCCTCTGAGCGGGGTTCCTCTACCGGTTGTGCCTCGTCAGATTCGGTCCCACTGAAGGTTCCTCCTGGACGCTGCCCTCAAACTATTTACCTACCATTGTGAGGTAGGTTGCATCTTGTGGCGTTCCTCCCATTCGCGGCGCATGGATGGTACCTCCATTTATTTGGCATTAGTTTCTTTGCTAGGAGCCTACTTGGGTATACCGGGCCCGTAGAGGCTCCCGGACGGTTGTCTGTGGCCCTGATTCGTGGCAGGTGCTGGGTATGGGTATCCGACTAGGTCCTGGCTGGGTATCTGATTAAACTTTGTTTGGCATGACCCAGTGTCGTCGGGCATGCTTCGTTTAAACTTTGGGCGAGGGCCTGGGTTACCTAGTCATCTGAAACCGGGAGCGATCTCATTCGTCCTATCCGAGAATGAGGCACAACTTCGTGTGATGTTTCATTCTCTCTTGTTCGGCCTCCGATGTGCCAGGCTCTTCCGTTACTGCTTCAGTGGCGTCGGCATGTGCTTCTGTAGAGGAACCTGCTGGCGCGGTAAGCGAGTTTGTGAGGTCAGGTGCTAGGCTACGATGCCACATCATGGTTTCTTTCGAGAGTGTTTCCCCAAACTTCTTCAACGAGACAGGCTCGAACTCACCATCTTAAAGGTCACTGCCTTTTTTTGCACATGTGTAAGCGGTGGTGCGCTCGTCGGGACCCGAGGTCCTGTCGCACCTAGGGAGTTCCGGCGTTCTGAATTTCTGTGAAGCGAGTTCCACGACCGCTTCCTCGGGAGATAACTGTTGCATGAACCACCATGAACCTGACTTGATTCCCTTGGAGAGATCCTCCAGTAGCTTTGTTGTGGTGGAGTCTATTATCGGTCCGTTGTCACTTGATCTTTTGGGTACTCGTTCGGCGTAGGGAGCCGTTTTCGGTGCTACTGTGTTGGGGATCCCTGAATGACCCTACAATTGAGCGATAGCCAACTGCTGTGCCTGCAATATTTCAAAAATGTCATGAAGACTAACTTCCTGTGTTTCCCGAGATGGGGTTTGTTGGGCTTCCTGTTGGTCGATATGTTGAATGCTCCCATTGGTGTGCGAGGCCTTGTCGACCTGTTGCGCATCCTGTGAGTCCACGTCCGCTAGAATCGGTCCAGTCACGTTATCGAGATTTTGTAGTGGTGCTTCGGCTACTGGAACAGCCACGCCATTTTCCCCGTGGTTTTCGAGATTGTCGTTCTCGAGTCTGTTTACCGAGCCGGACATTTTGACCTGAAATCAAAGGATCTTGGACAAGAAAAAGTATGAAGGAAATAATCACTATTATTTTTAGCCCCACAGTGGGCGCCAAACTGTTTACCGTGAAAATGGTAACAATAATTAAATTTGTAAATGGGGTTCTAAAAATACGTGATCTATTCTCAAGCTAGTTGTTAGAGCAGTTGATGCTAATAATATGAAGTTTAAAGATTAAATGCGAGCTAAAACGAGATAGTAATCGAACCGAAGGGCCTTCTGCCCGGGTACAGGCCGGGTCGATGGGGGACCTTGGGGTCGACGTCGGAGTTGAGTTCGAGCTATCAGGGATAGTTGGGGATGGGATAACAGTTGAGGATATAATTAAACAAGGCTCTTCGCGGCCAATACTGAGCTATACGATGAAGAACTAGTAAGAAAGCAATGGGGATTAAGGCGACTTCAGGCCAGCGAGAACAAGCAAGTTAGAAAGAAAAGAGAGAGAGAGTGAGATATTATTGCACTTGTCATAGTCTAAAGGCACCATCCTCATAGCCTGAAGACATCATGCCATGGCCTGAGGATCTCTCAAATTTGCATATCATTATTCAAAGGCGTCATGGTTCGGAGGCACCATTTTCATGGCCCGAGAACATCATTTCATGGCCTATAAATCCCTCATTAAACAATTCATGGCCCAGGACGTCATGATCCAAGGACGTCATCTTTAACCGCCCGAAGACAGCCTTCATTGTCCAAAGGGAATTTGCATCATGTTTAAATTTTTGCAAACACGTTTGTAGCATCTTTATCTGCAGGTAACCAGTAAGAAACCGCTATCCTAGCAGGAGCAATCTCGCTCAGGTTCCCTCCAACCGTCCCGAGCCTTAAACGCTCATTGTAGCTGCTTCCACATCTGGTGTCCGTTCTTACAATGATTCCATCAGCATACTCCGCAGGTGAATCCAAAACTACACGCGGCTTGATTCCTGTAAAACTAGGGATATGTAGGCAACTCAAAAACTGGAGTTCGGCCTCTGTCTTTTGAAACATCCCATCCGGTCAAAATTGGTCATTATTTCTTTATCCGAAAACTCTTTCATCCTTCCCGGGTAAAAAGGGGCAGCTGTTGATACCCAATTTTTCCCTATATATGTTAAATATGCACAAATACCTTCAAAATAGCATATATATGCATATATAAGCATGCACAAGGCTTATTTTTCCCATAATTTTAAAGGTTTAAATTGATTTATTTCTCCATTTTTATCCATAAAAATCCCAATAATTATTTCCAAAATTATTATTTTGATAATTATTTTATATAATTTCTATATTTATGCCAAAATATGGCTAATGTAATTTTTATGTATTTTTTACAATTACATTTGGTATTTTTAAAGCTAAATTGCACATAATTGCAATGTTAGCCCATTTTTAGATATAATTAAGTTTATATGCATAAAATTGGATCCTGTATTTTTAAATTATTAATTATGTATTTTAAATCATTTTGGTACGTTAATTTATTTTTCAAAAATTACCTACTATTTTTTATAAATTAAATAGTGGAAAATTGGCTATTTAAATAACAGCCAAATTTGGCTTTCAATTATAGCCAAAATTGGACCCCTTTCTAGCCCAATTTCACACCCAAATCACCCAACCCATACCCTATTAATCCTTACCCAAATCCAGAACCCACCTACCCGTTTTAATCCTGATCGTTGATCTCCCAGATCAACGGTCCAAATAATTCCTTTCCTTTTTAATTTTCAAACGGCCCCTAACCCTAAGTCACTTTTCCAAAGGCGCCGCCTTCAGATGCTCTCTCATCTCCACTTTTCTCTCAAACCTAACCCTAGACTCCTCCACTCACCTCCTTCTCCGGTCATCTCCGGCGACTATCTCTCAAACCCCAAGCCTCCAATGGTCTCTCTCATCACCTTGCTCATCATCTCTAAGGCATTCAAGGGTCCTGGGCCATGTCGATTTGGACCTAGGGTTTCTGATTCTGTTGTTCGAAGCTTCTCTGATGTTATTTTGGGCAAAATCACACCATGTGTGTTACGATTTATGAAGTTACAACAAGTTCTATCAATTTCTACCAAGGTTTCCTTTTGAAACCCTAACTCTCTTCTGGATCTCTTAGATCTGTGTTATTTTCATGCTTTAAACGTGTTTCCTTCTATGATTTGCTTATTTTCAAGCTTTCTTCTAAAAGATCCTCTAGTCTAAACCATTCTTACTTTCTTTGAAAACTAGGGTTTTCTCGGAGTTTTTTCTATACCTGATTCAACCGATTTCTTCACAATTAAATCTTTTTCCCTTGTCTATTTTGACCGATTTTATGTTCCTAATTCTTTTTAACTCGACTCTGTTAAAAGCCCTAATTTTTAAAAGATTTTCTTTACTTGTTTCTGTAAGTTAGCATGATTTTCTTTACTTGTTTCTGTGTGTTAGCATGATTTTTATTTACTTGTTTCTATATGTTTGCATGATTTTCTTACTCTGTTTGTGTGTGTGAGCACGATTTTCTTTACTTTGGTTCTGTGTGTTAGCATGATTCTCTTTGCCTAGGCTTTGTGTGTTAGCATAACTTTCTTTGCCTTGGTCTTGTTAGTTTCTCGGGGGCACCATGCTTCGAATATATCTTGCTGAATCTCTAGCCTACTTACATCACCTCTATATGACTGTACTTGCTCATCTCTTATTTCTTTCTGCCTATATAATTGAACTTGTTTTGTTTGCTACTTCTGTTCATTCGTCTCTATTTATATGTTGAAACACGCAGAATCATGACCCCTCATGATTGATTCTGATTTTCCTTAACTGTTGGTAATTGAAAGATATTCCTTCAAGGCCCTAGAATTCTACTCGTCTGTTTGAATTCACTAATTTTATTACCTTATTTGCTATGATACTTGATTTTACTTAGTCTTTCCTTAATTGGGTCTTTCTGAATTTGGTCCTAATCGACTACTTTATGCCTAATGGACTCTAGCTCTTTTCCTTGTTTAATTATACACTGATTCCTCCTTTCTCCCTTATATGGTACTAAATCTTTCCGTTTGACCTTGAGTCCCCTAACTCAAGGAAGTACTTCCATAATTCTCTAAGTGATTGATTCTGGGTTCTTAAATTAGTATAATACTATGTTTTTTTACCTTATTCCACTACCTACTTTCAACTATAAATACCCTAAGTCTTTCATTAACAAGATACGACACTTTCCAAAACCCCTCTCTTATTTAAAATCTTTGTGTTATTTTATTACTATTAGCCGGCTGCAAGCCAAGGCTAATCATCTGTGCTCTTTGGTTCTTTCATTCTACTTACTTCTATCTTTACTAGTATGTCCAAGTTTAATTTACAGCCACAACAACAACATGTTTCTTTTCTTGTTTCAATTTCTTTTATTTCTAGCCTACTTTTACTTATGGTTTTGTTGTGGAGTTTGTAGTTAAACATGCTAGTATGACACCCCTCCCTTTAAGCTTATGTATTCCCTTGTGTGATTCAAGCATGTCGGGACAATTATTTTCCTTTACCTGTTGTGCACTTACCATTTTGTGAATCCTAAATCCCGCTTCCCCTCTAAATGTTTATGTTCCTCATGACTAGTTTGTGATTATGCCAGTGTCAAGCTATCTCAGAGCATGCCCATACCAGTCCTAATACTTCTGTTGGGGTCATGTGTCTGCAGGCAATGTCTGTGTGTCCCCAAACCCCTTAACCCCTGTGTGATTACTGAATATATTTAGTTTCTGTGAACTTGTTGTATGTGGTCTTATCCTGAAGTATTTGAACTCTATTTAATAATCCAACCTCTTTCAAAAAACCTCCATTGCTTTACTAATTGCTTTCAAAATAGACCTTTAAGTCCAGTCTTTAATAAACTTCTTTCAAACATGTGTCATGCACTTTCACTCTACTCTTAGTTAATAAGTTTTGCCCCCTCTAGTATGTCTATTACCTTGGGATCCTCTTGAGAACCCTTGGAACTCTGGCATACTGGGGTTGGCTTTTCACATTGCACTGGTTCAATGCTTAGCAACTAAGTCTAGGTGTAAGCATTGCTCGGGGTCCTTGAGACCCTTAGGGAAATTTGATGCACCTAGACACTGATTTGTCTATGGAAATGAGGTTTGAAAGACCATTGGAAGATTTTGGAAACTTGGGCCTAATTGTAGGCTCCCTATAGAATAGCTTCTTAGTTTTCTATTTCATATATGTAATTCATTTGTTGGCTTGTAATATTTTGTAAACAGATATTCGGGGTAATTTAGTAAAATGGGTGGGTAGATGTATACTTTGTGGGGTATTATGGGTAGAAATCCTGCTCTTAGGATTTTACTTTCAAATCTGCCTGCTTTACTCAATAGAAAACATGTTCATAGGGTGTGACTCTTGTTGAATCTTATTTCATTTTGCATAATAGACATCATGTCTATAGGTTTTCACTTTTAATGTCATTTGCATCAAATATACCATGTTCATAAATCCTGCATTTGTCATGTTAGAAACCATGTTTCCAGGTTCCAAGCCCTCATGTTTTAAATCAATTCAAGTATAGATACCATGCCTATAGGTATTAATTCTGATTCAATAAGTTACTGCAAATTGCCTAAAACCAGTAACATGCCTAGATACCATGCATATAGGGACTTCTACTCGCAATTATGTCTGATAATCTAATTAGTCTAATGAGTCGATTTTATCTTACCTCGTTTACTTCTTAAAACTGGCCTTATCAAGCGATAAGTCTCTAAAATTGGTCCTTTCATAATTGTTTTAATCCCATTAGATATTCTGCTTATAGGTATTGAAAGGTTCTATTTCGAAAACTTGTCTGTTTCTGCATTAACATAGACACAGTTCTGCATATAGGAAAGCCTTAGAGCATTTTCAAAACTTGCATTTCTCTGAAACTGTTTTTGTCACTCGACGTTTCTGAATTCTAATAAGCTTTTAAGAGGAGGTTCTAGGCAGCTACTGCATCTGAAAGTGGTTTATTTCTGCATAATCACTTAGAAATCCTGCTTTAGGACTTTGATTACTAAAGACCTTACTTGTGGTTGAGTCGTGCTACATGCATGCTCGTTTGCGGAGGAAACTATGAGCCTTTTACTTGCTCTCATTATGTGAAAGTCCTAGATGGTTTTGACTGTCGCTTTAGAGTTTTGCCTTTAAAAGCGTAGGGGTACGTCTAGAACTACCTATAGGTAGAGGTCCCAACTCCCTTTGGGACTATTAAGAAGGGTTGGGTAGCAACACGCAATAGGAATCAATGACCAAACACTCGCTTTGCATGACCAATAAGGGGATGGGAAGGGTAGACATGGGATATGATGAATACGCGTTAATGTCACGTGTAGCCCCTCATTGAGTAGTGTTTATCAGACATTGCGTGGGGTGATCCTATAGGATAAACAACCTAGGACCCCTTCTTACCCCAAATCCTCTCCTTATTTAAAACTTTGTTTGTATAATTTGTTTAAACCTTTATTTCATTACTTGACTTGATCAATGAGCTTTACAACTTACTTGTTTATATAGACTAATTTGTAAATGTAAGTTTGGTCAGGACCCACAGTTGTGGACCAAGAGGGATGCCTAACACCTTCCCCTCGAGGTTATTTTGAGCCCTTACCCTAATCTCTAGTAATGCAAAACCAACCCAAGAGTTAATTGCTCTAGGTGCCCTAACGCACCATAATCCGTTAGGTGGAGACTCTTCAAATACTCAATTCCCAAAAGGAAATGACTCATTACACCCCCATGAATGTCGAAACCCGGACGTCCCTCCGCAAGGATGGGAAAAATGGGGTGCGACACCAGTGGATGCAAGGGAATGTAAGATATGTACTTTAAGATGAATCAATATCACACTATAAGGAATGAAAGAAGTGGAATTATCTAATAGTTCTGTAGCCTCTTGAAGATAAGTACATATGTCTCTGTATCGATCCTCAAGACTACTAAATTTGCTTACGACTCGTAGGAGTATCTGCACTAACATCCCTCACAAAGGCTAATTATGCCAAGCACCCATTCTCAACCATCCATTGTGCCTTCACAAAGGACACCGCCCTACTAGGAACATGACCCAATGAACCTCTCCACACCAACCTCGACAACCCTTCCATAGCCAATGTCACAGTCTTGGCATGACAATCAAGATGTCACGACCTAAATCCATGCCAGGCCATGATGGCGTCTAGCACCATTGCTAGACAAGCCAACAGTGAACAACTTAGTGATTTCCCATTTTTATTAAGCAATCCCAACATCTAACTTTACTTAAATTTAAAGCATTTGATAAATAATGGATTTTAAGGCAAACAAAACGAAAATAACTAAAAGAAATCATAACTATAGAACTACAACCCAAAAATCAAAGTCTACTAATATGTGCCAAGATCTAGTGTCACAAGTGTGTGAGTAACTAGTAGAATATACAAAATATGACTATCCTACTATCTGAAATAGAATAGACAGATACAAGCAAAAGAGAAACTCTAGCATGTTGTTGAACGGCTTGGAAAGGGGAAGCTCACCGTGAAGTCTTAGTCTAAGATCAAGTATGCGTGCCTGACGGGTAACTAGATTCACCAGCCTCAAATGTTGTACAATTAAGTACAGAAGCGTAGTATGAGTACATAAACAATATGTACCCAGTAAGTATCAAGTCTAACCTCGAAGAAGTAGTGACGAGGGGTCGACTTGACACTTACTAGGGCCAACAATATTATTGTATGCGGTAAAATCAGAGGGTCCAATTTTCCGTCATTACGATGCCTCGTAAGCTCGTTTTGAAGGCTCGAGGCTATGGTCAAGGTTCGCCCCCAAGGGGCTATTGACGCTCGACCTCGGGGCAGTACAGACCAGCGGTTATGGTGAAAAAGTGGGGAGTTCCCAAGGTACGTAACTAGTAGTGGGCTAGTTCAAACACAAATCAAGGCATTAAATGGTGTTACCAACCCCATATCTTTGTAATAAATGCATTTGTACCATGTTCGGATTCCCCCTCATATATAGAGGGGATCCTTGTCATTTTGTAGGGGGGCTGATATTCAATAATGAACATTCTCTCTACTCTCTAACATATTCTCTTAATCTCACTACTTCCATTTATTGCTTATATTCATTGTGTTCTATTTATTGTTCTTCATTTATTGCTTATCATTGATCATAAAGAGCCATCATTGTAGCTCTCATAATTGTTAGTACTCCCTCAATCGCTCTAAGCCGGACACCAGACTCGACCTCGAGACCCCATATACTCCAGCTCATGGCCCAGATCTCCAACCGTTTGGTTTGACTATTACATCATTTTCAAGCTACAATCTTGCTTTCTAATCTTTAGCATCCATTACCTAACAACTAGCATAAAAATAGATCACGTATTTTTAGGACCACAATAATAAAATTTAATTGTTATTACAATTTTCACGGTAAATAATTTGGCGCCCACCGTGGGGCTAAAAATAATAGTGATTATTTTCTTGCTGGTTTAACCACATAATGCAAGTTACCTTTCACAATTTTTCTTGTCCAAGATCTTTGATTTCAGGTCAGAATGTCTAACTCAGTAAATGCACGTGAAAACAACAATCTTGAAGACCACGGAGAGAACGGTGTGGATGTTCCGGGTGTTGGTGTACCAGCACGAAACCATGAGAATGCACTAGAACCAATTCTTGTTGACGCGGTCTCATGCGATGCCCAACACGTCAATATAAGCTCCCACACTAATAGGAGCGTACATCAAGGAGATAAACAAGAAGTCCAAAAAACCCCAGCTCGGGAGGAACAGGAGGTTAGCCTTCACGTTATTTTTGATATGTTGCAGGCACAACAGTTGGCAATCGCTCAGCTACAGAGCCACTAAAAAACCTCAAGTACAGCGGCCCCTCGGATCAAACAGCTACCAGAAAGATCAAGCAACAACGGGTCGGCAGCCGTCTCCGCCATTGTAAAGATGCTCAACGACCTCACAAAGAGGATTGAGTCGGGCGAGAAAAAGATAGAAGCCAACGACAAGAAGGTCAAGACCTACAATTCTAGGGTCGACCAAATTTCGGGTGCACCCCCAATCCTAAAGGGTGTGGATTCAAAGAAGTTCGTACAGAAGTCGTTCCCGTAGGAAGCGGCTCCAAAACCCATTCCAATGAAGTTCAGAATGCTGGACCTTCCAAAGTACAATGGAACCTCAGAACCTAATGAACACGTTACTGCTTACATTTGCGCAGTGAAGGGCAACAACCTAAAGGACAACGAGATCGAGTTCGTCCTACTGAAAAGGTTCGGAGAAATGCTTTCAAATGGGGAAATAATGTGGTATCACAACCTGGCCCTAAACTCGATAGATTCATTTGCCATGCTGGCATATTCTTTCATAAAGGCACATGATGGTGCCATGAAAGTAGCAACAAGGAAATCCGACGTCTTCAAGATCAAGCAGAGGGAGAATGAGATGCTGCAAGAGTTTGTATCTCTCTTTCAAATAGAACGAATGGAACTACCACCAGTTTCCGATGACTAGGCAGTGCAGGTCTTCACTCAAGGTTTGAACGAACGAAGCTCGATGGCTTCGAAACAGCTGAAGCAAAATTTGGTTGAATACTCTGTCGTGACTTGGTTGGATGTTCACAACTGATATCAATCAAAGATCAGGGTCGAGGATGACCAAATAGGATCCCCATTGGGCTCGGTATACCCAAGCAGGCTTCTGGCAAAGGAGCCAAAGCCAAACAAAGAAAGGTACCAGCCATACACTGAAGACAAGAGAAACACCCCGAGGTGTAACATACCCTGGAATGATCGAAGAACGGATCGAGGGCAGAATCCTCGGGGACTCATCAATAGAACTAGGTTGGATTGGCACACAGGGCCAAAGGAGGCACCCCGTTTGTAGGAATATAACTTCAATGTCGATATTTCAAATATCCTGTTTGCCATCAATAAGATTAGAGACGCCAGGTGGACGAGGCATGTACAATCAGATCCTTCGCAAAGGAAACATAACTTAACATGTGAATTTCACGTAACACACGGTCACAGGACCGAGGATTGTCGAAAACTCTGGGAAGAAGTGGCCCGATTACTCAGCAAAGGTCACCTCCGAGAATTCCTCAACGACCAAGCCAGAAATCAGTTCGGGGAAAGAGAGGCGACCAAGAAGAACGAAGCAAATGAGCCGCAACATGTTATCCACATGATCATGGGAGGGTTCAACATCCCACAAGAACCCACTATTAGGAGAACGAAATTATCCATCACCAGAGAAAAGAAAACTCGAGGTTGCATGCCCGAGGACGCCCTCACATTCAACGACGAGGACATCGAGACCTTGTCTCAGCCTCACAATGACACACTGGTAATTTCTTTCCTTGTGAATACATTTCAAATTAAATGTGTACTTGTGGATCCAGGTAGCTTGGCCAACATCATCAGGTCAAGGGTCGTGGAGCAGCTCGGACTGCTCAGCCAGATCATCCCCGCCTCTTGAGTCCTTAATGGATTCAATATGGCGAGTGAGACAACCAAAGGGGAGATCACCCTTCGACGCTGAAGAAATCGTAGGACAAACAAACAGTGAAATAGCAATCACAAGACACATTCTCTGAGCAAATAAAGGACCATACCGTGTCCTCTGAGCAAACACTAAAGGCCTACCAAGGCTCAAAGCACCATCGCCACTAAGGTATAACCATCTCCCTTTTAATTTACACTTCACACTAACCTTTATGCAGGTGTCCGACTGAGATAGTCAAAGCGCTATCCAACTCGAAGACCTTAAGGTTTCAAAGCATACGTTGCACTCTTTTCCTTCGACCGGGTTTTTATCCCGAAAAGGGTTTTACCGGCAAGATTTTTAATGAGGCAACATCCATATACTACCTAAGTAAGACTCAACGAGTATTCAAGGATTCTCTTCAACCAACATCGAATACTAGGGGGCGTCCCCCCGGAAGGCTACCTCCTCAGAGAAGTCAAGATGTGCTGAACGAGGTCTCGATAGCAAAATAATATACTGGGCCAAATGGTCGAATGAACCATGCCCGTATAGAATAACCGAGCCTTCAATAGCGAAAACGTGTATACTTGTACCAAGTAATCAAGGACTACCTTCCCTTTCATCAAAGCATTTCGCATTTCAGAAAAGCTTGGTATTTTTTGCAAAAACTGCTCCAGAGCCAAAAAACGTCCCGAATAATCAGGAACTGGCATCAACAACTCAAAGTCGCACGACCTCTAGGTCGGAACTTTGAAATTATAAGCCCTCGATAAGGCAATACCAAGTTTACAGGGAATGGCTCCCGAGCCAAGAAATTTTTGATGACTCGAAGACTACCGTCAATCGCCACCCCTATCGATTCATCAAGAATCTGAGGCCGTAAGACCCAATGTGGGCAATCTCGGTCTTGTAAGACCTATAAAAAGCAACAACAATATCTGTAAGACCTCAAGCAAGGCATGAACCATACTTGTACCAAGTAACCAAAACTGTAAACCTCAAAGGCATGCAAAAACTTATAAGACCTTACGAAAGGCATAATCCTGATCTCCAAGTTAAGGCTATATATGGAACTTGTAAGACCCCTAAAAAGGCATACCCTCGATATAGATGTCGAAAGTATTCACTCGGGGACTGAAAGGCTCCGGCCAAACATAATGACTACAGTTAAAAGGTTGTACCAACTAAACTAACACGACTCGGGGACGTCCGACCGTCGCTATAAAATCATAGGCCTTCGATTACTTCGAAAAGAATCGGTTAAATAGACTACCCTCGACATAGGCAAAAGGGCTTCGACCATGTCAGCTCCAAACTATAAAGCTTCGAGATACTCAGCCACCGAGCCAAACATCCCGAGGTGCTTGATCATCACCATACAATGACGCACAATCGAGGTTTTATCGAACCGTCTAAGAGTAAGGCAAACACAATTTCAAAAGTCCTTAACGAGGGAAAAATAAAGCCCATACAAGAGGTCGTACCGACCCAATGCATAAGAGCCACTATCGCCAGCCCATACAAAAGGTCGTACCGACCTAACCATAAGAGCCTAAGGGCCAGCTTTAATTCAAAAACTTAAGGGTCAAATGAGCTCGAGTCGAAACTCGACTCGGAGACTGAAACTGAAAGAGTTAACTAAATATGCCTAAGAGCAAAAGCATAAGAGCTCAAACGCCAGCTTATACTAAAAGGTCGTATCGACCAAGCGCGTAAGAGCCTACGGGCCAGCCCAATGAGCCCCAAGGCACCAAACTCGACCTCGAGACCCCATATACGCCAACTTGATGCCCAGATCTACAGCCGTTTGGTTTGACTATTACATCATTTTCAAGCTACAATCTTGCTTTCTAATATTTTACTTAGCATTCATTGCCTAACAACTAGCATAAAGATAGATCACATATTTTTAGAACCATAATAATCAAATTTAATTGTTGTTACCATTTTCACGGTAAACAATTATAATTAAAGTATTATGCTAAGCATGGATATCATGAATAATACTGACAGTTCAAAAACAGGAAGTGATAGGTTCTTATTTCATAAATATAATTTCAATTTTAGTCATATCATTTAACAACTTACATTTCAAGGCATTTAAGCAGTATAAATCACAGAGAGTTCCAAATAATTAACATGCGCAATTTTTTGCCGAGGTCGTACGACCTGGTCCAATATAATATTAAATTGTGTTCTGCCGAAGGGTCGAACGGCGCAAACCATAGATGCATCTATTTACTACCGAGCGCTTGGCCCAATCCACAAATAACAATTTATTTTCAAGAAAGAACAAATTTCTCATTTACAGTCAAGTACTTCATACAAATCCTCAAGTAAGTGGGTATAACCTTCTATAATTATTTTATCAATTTCCAAGATGACTTATGTGATTATAATAGCAAGTAAGGATGCAAGCATTTCAAATATAGCATTATACGGTCCTAAACTACCCAGACAATAACATAATAGTAGCTACGTAGGGACTCTCGTCACCACGTACGTACGTAGCCCCCGCAGATAGGTACAAACATTAACTTAATTCAGCTATGGGGTTAATTCTCTCTTACAAGGTTAGAAAGGAGACTTACCTCGTCTCAAAGCCTACTTCCCAATTCAAGAATGCGCTCAGACCTCCAAATTTGATGCTAAACAACTCAAAACTAATCAAACATTACATAAACTAATCAATTTATGCTCAAAAGTTCATATTTCTACTACTAAAGTGATTACCCAACCCAAATTGCAAGATTCCTAAAATTCACCTCCGAGCCCACATGCTCGGATTCTGGAAATTTTCAAAGAAAGTCGTTACCCATAACCTTAGGAATAGAATATATGATTTTTACTAAGTTTCATAACAAATATCGTGGTCAAATCTCGTTTTTATCAAAAACCTAGGTTTTCCTCTAAACCCTTGATTTTCCCTAATTTTTACAAGTTAATCTACCCATTATCTCGGTATTTAACTCACATTTGGTGGGAGTTACTTACCTCCAAAAGCTAGGTCGAAATCCCCTCTTTAAGAGCTCCCCAATCGCCCAAATGTGTAAAGAATGGGAGAAAAATGCCTACCTCCTGTATTAAATGAAGTGCACTGCCCCAGTGATTTTCGCACCTACGATGCATTAGTCGTATTTGCGGTCCCGCACCTGCATAAAAGCCATCGCAGGTGCACATTTCCCACACCTGGCCAGTCTCCGCATCTACGATAGAAGGGGCCGCTTTTGCGAGCCTAGCCGTACCTGCGACCATAGCTCTCATACCTGCGGTCACGCAATTGCGCCCAATATTCCGCATCTGCGGTTCCTGGGCTGCCCTTGATTTCTTGCTCTTGCGGCTCGTGGCTCGCACCTGCGACTGGACAAGAGCAAGTACGATTATGACAAATCTAGGGAGCTTCAGCTGTTGTTTCAAGCTCCCAACTTGGTCGAAGCCTCGTCCGATCGACACTCGGGGCTCCCGAGGCCCCGCTCGAACATACCCACAAGTCTCGAATCATAAAATAGACTCGCTCGAACTCTCAGAATGCCCGAAACAACATTAAAACTAAGAATCTCACCCCAAAACCAATTTAATCAAACTTAAGAACTTCAAGTTCTTCAATTTACTTCCAATGCACTGAAACGTAACTTATACTACTCGGAATAATACCAAATTTTGCATGCAAGTCTTAAATGACATTACATAATTATTCTCGGCCTCAGAATCCCGTTTGGACCTCGATATCACCAAAACCTGCTCCAAACCAAATTAAAAGAACTTTCAAAACCTTCAATAACCAACTTTCACTATTAGACACCAAAACGCTCCCGGGTCATCCAAAATCTGATCCGAACATACGTCCAAGTCTAAAATCACCGTCCAAACCTATTGGAATTGTCAAATCCCGATTTCGAGGTCATTTACTAAAAATGTTGACCGAAGTCAAACTTAGCCTTTTAAGCCACCCCTAAGGAACCAAGTGTTCCGATTTCAATCCAAACTCTTCCCAATCCTGAACCAACCATCCCCGCAAGTCATAGATCAGTAACAGGAAGTACGAGAAGTCTTATTTAGGGGAATGGGATTCTAGAAAGCAAAATGACTGGTCAAGCCGTACACAAGAAAACCATATTAAGTGATAGAAGATCAACCCTAGTCTCATCGCCCCCAATAGTGATCAAACAAGAACGATAGACTTGGCCTACGAAAATAGAATCCCAACGGGTGTAGATACATAATCAGGAGTAATCAAAGAATCATGAGATATATCCAAATATGAAGCGAATTAAAATAGGATGACACATACGAATAAGTAGAACCCGGGTCAAATAAACCTAATGCATCTCTATGATATATTGAAACAATACTTGTAATGACGGAATTTGATGCAACTGCCTTATTTCTACAAGGGAAATCATAACAATAGTCATGGCCTCCCCTTCTAAGTCATCCTCTGGCCTCATGTCCTCGACCCCTAGTTGGTTGGGTAGGTGGAGTAGCAACTGGAGAAGAAACCATAGCCTGAGTATCCTGCGGAGGTATACCCCTTCGAAGTTTGGGACAATCTCGCACCATGTGCCTAGTATCACTACACTCAAAATAACCTCTCTATGAGAGTGGCTGAAGGTACTGAGTCTGACCAAGACAGCTTGAATACCATTGTAGGAACCCCGTGCAGAAGGTGCACTAAAATATGGATGTCCAATATGAGTACCCTGAGCTCCCTAACTAGTTGGAGCACTACGAGTAACCTGAAGTATGAACTGAACTGGTCGACTGACAAAATCTCTGCCATGATGAGCTAAAACCGCAGCCCGATCAACAATCACGGGTTGCACCGGTATAACATCCGGAGCCCGATCAATATGAGCATGCTACTCTAGAGTGTGGGTGGTAGGATTCTGAGCTCCTTCCCTAGCCTCTGAAGTAGTTGGTGCAACAGGAATCAACCCTACCTGAGCCAAGGTCCCAAACATGCTCAAAAGGTGTGCCAAAGTCTCCTGAAGTCCAAGGGTAGCAACAGGCGCCCCGGGTGCCTTCTCTCCTATCGAAGTTGTTGGTGGCTCAATCGCGGCCCTAGAACATCCCCTCACTACAGCACGTGCCCCCCTCTGCCTCTGCCCCGGCCTCTAGAAACACTGGCACTAGGGGAAGCATCATCACTAACTGAAGCTCGTGTCTTCACCATATGTTAGAGAATAGAAATACAAAGGCTCAAACTTCAAAATCAACAAATTCACATGATAAGGAATTAAAGAAGTGAAATTTCTTAATAATTCTGTAGGCTCTTGAAGATAAGTACAGGCGCCTTCGTACTGATCCGCATCATCAATATTTCCTTTAGAAATTTTTTTTACTAAAATCCTCAGTTTCTTCACTTAGATTCACCAATCAAACGTAAAAATCAAAGTTAGAATCATGAATAATAAATAAATCTGAGTAAAAAATACATAAACCAATTCAAATCGTAAAAATTTCCTTCAAAATTGCCCAAATCCGAGCTCTAGATCTCAAAATATGATAAAATAACCAAAACCCTCGAAATGAAATATTTAAGGGTCTGCCCAGTGATACCCTTTCTGATCGTGGGACCTACGTTGTGATCGCGAAGCACAAACAAGAAGCTGCCTCGGACGACCCAGGCTATCGCGAGAACCTATCCGCGAACGCGATGCCTAGAATTGTTGAGCCTGCATGAACATAGTCCTTCACACGCGAATGCGGAGGCCAAAAGCCTACCGCACCCAACCAGCCTGCCATTCTATGTAAATTCGACTCCTCGCCCGCGAACTTGAAGGACACTACCCCTCCAGCTCTGCGAACGCAACCTCCCCATCACGAACGAAGAGCAAACATGCCTGCCTCCAAAATACCCTCCACGAATGTGACTGCCTTGTCGCTATCGCAATGAAGAAATCCAGACACCAGTATTAGCAGTCCAAATTAAGGGAAAATGATCCAAGAACCATTTGAAACACAGCTGAGGCCCCTAGGACCACCCGTATGATCATACCAACAAATCCCAAAACATAATGCAAACCTACTCGAAGCCTCAAATCACACAAAATAACATCAAAACCACGAATCACACCTCAATTCAAGCCTAAGGAATTAATCCAAAATTTCAAATTCAAAACCTATGCCGAACATGCCTAAGCAACTCGGAATGACCTCAAATATTTCATGAAAGTTTCAAATGACACAACGGACTTATTCAAACTCCCGGAATCATAATCTCCAAATCCAAACATACGCCTAAGTCCAAAATCACCAAAACTATTAAAACCATCAAAACACCATTTTGGCATCATGTACAAAAGTCAAATTCCGGTCAACTCTTACTACTTAAGACGCTAACTAAGGGTTTAAATGTCCCAATTCAATCCAAAACTCCCCTAAAACTAAACCAATCCCCGGCAAGTCACATAATCACAAATACACATACAAAAAGCTTCAAAAGGGGAAGAGCGGCTCAGATAGACAATATGATTGATCGGATCGTTACAACGACTTGCCAAAACTAGTCAAGCATAAAAAAAATTGAAAAACCTATATAAATAATGATTATTTCTCTCCAAGAATCACACGAAAATATCTCCTTCTATATTTTTAAGCATGATCAGCAATAGTAAATGTAAGGCGAAAAGAAAATTTCATTAACAAGGTAATGAAACACAAAGAAAAAAAATACAAGATTCCAAAAACCTAAGCAAAAAGGAACCCTTTTTAATGGATATAGTAGAAATTCATTGAAAAAATATAGATAAATCAATATACAAAATTAGAGGATGACTGAAAGCGATTTGAATTGATTTGGTATCAAAGTTCGTAATTAAAATCAAGTTTTAAAAAAACCTTCTATGTCACATGTATCACACATGTATCTCTCATACGAGTATATATGGATATATGTGTGATACATATTTGATACATATGTGATACACAAATGATACATACTATGATTACACATTTCATCTTTTCACATGTTCATCTTCTACTTTGAATTTTCAACACAAACCACCTCAAAACATTATCAAATCACCCCAAAACTGAGATTCAAACTCCTTAAGATGTACTATTCTATTCCAACAATACCCATTCTAAAGAAAGCAGAAGTTTGACTTTTTTGGGCTACAAATAGCTAATTAGCTAATATTAGTAGCATTTGGCTAATATTGATAATATTTTACGAATTGGCTAATTTTTGTACTAATTTGCATAGGCTGACATAATTGATAGTTACTCTACTTTATATTCTCTCAATGAACGATCTCTCAGAAAACTTGCAAGAGGGTGTGTCTGCCTTACTCACATAGAGCTACGAATAAAATGTTCTTATAAATTTTTTATTAGCAAGTTGATTTAATATTAACTGATTTAATCTAAACTCTTTGCCGCTTAATACTTCCACATGCTTGTATACGGCTAAATCGGAGAGTCCGATTTTAGGGTCATCATGGCATTCCATAGCTCGATGCCAGAAGGCTCGAGGCACAGCTCAACCTCGGGGCAGTACAAATCGGTGGCTATGATAAACGAGTAGGAGATTCCCGAGGCAAGTGGTTAGAGCTGACCAAGTTCATAAGAATAGTACAAGTCCATACAGTGGCACTAAATGGTTGTACCCGCCATATATCTTTGTAATAAATGCGCATGTACTATGTTGAGATTCTCCATCCTATATAAAGGGTACCCTTGTTATTTTTTGCACACATGATATTCAATACAAGAACAAGAACATTCTTTGCTCTCTAACTTAAATACTCTTTATTGTCTTTCCTTTGATTTATTATTTACATTTATTGTGTTTCATTGATTGTTCTTCATTTATTATTCATCATTGATCATAAAGAGCCCTCATTAAAGCTCTTAGAACTATTAGTCCTTCATCGGCTACCCACAGCCTAACGCTTAGCTCGACCTCGAGACCCCGATTCTCGGCCACTAGGTTTGCATAACTTACTATCTCAAAGATCTTATCTCTTTTTTTAGCTCACACTTAGCATCTATTGCTTAATAACTAGCATACAAATTAATCAGATATTTTTAGAACCACAAAATCAAATCTAATTGTAATTAACATTTTCAAGGTAAACAGTTTGGCGCACACCGTGGGGCTAAAAATAATAGTGATTGTTTTCGTGCTGGTTTTCTAAAAACACAAGTTATTCTTTACACTTTTCTTGTCCAAGAATCTTTGATTTTAGGTCAAAATGTCTGACTCAGTGAATGCACATGAAAACAACGGTCTTGAGGACCATGGAGAGAATGGTGTAGCTGTTCTAGACGTCAGTGTACCATCGCAAAACCCTGAGGATGCACCAGAGCCAATCCATGTGGATGTGGTCTCACGCAATTCCCAACATGTCGATATAAGTTCTCACACTAACAGGAGTATACGCCAAGAAAACCAACAAGAAGCTCAGAAAACCCCATCTCATGGGGGAATAAGAGGTTAGCCTTCACGTTATTTTTGAGATGTTGCAGGAACAACAACTGGCGATTGCTCAACTGCAAAACCACCAAAAAACTCCAAGCACAGCAGCATCGGAAACAGCTCCTCAAGCTGAACAGGTGCTGAAAAAATCGAGCAACAACGGGTCAGCAGCCGACCCCGCTATTATGAAGATGCTCGAGGACCTCACAAATAGGATTGAATCAGGTGAAAAGAAGATAGAAGCTAATGCCAAAAAGGTGGATACCTACAATTCAAGGGTCGATCAGATCTCGGGCGTACCCCCGATCCTGAAGGGTGTTGATGCAAAGAAATTCGTACAAAAGCCATTCCCGTCAAGTGCGGCTCTGAAGCCCATCTCGAAGAAATTCAGAATGCCCGATCTCCCGAAGTACAATGGAACCTTGGATCCCAATGAGCACGTCACTACTTACACTTGTGACATAACGAGAAATGACCTGCAGGACGACGAGATCGAATCCGTCATGCTAAAGAAATTCGTAGAAACACTTTCAAAAGGGGCCATGATGTGGTATCACAACCTATCCCCAAACTCGATAGACTCATTTGCCATGCTGGTAGATTCTTTTATAAAGGCACATGTCGGTGCCATCAAGGTTGCTACAAGGAAGTCCGACGTCTTCAAAATCAAACAAAGAGAAAATGAGATGTTACGGGAGTTTGTATCTCGCTTCCAAATGGAGCGAATGGAATTACCACTAGTCTCCACTGACTGAGCAGTGCAAGTCTTCACCCAAAGTTTGAACGAACAAAGCTCGATAGCTTGAAAGCAACAAAAGCAGAACTTGGTTGAATATCCCGCCATGACTTGGTTGGATGTTCACAATCGATATCAGTCAAAGATTAGGGTCGAGGCCGACCAATTGGGAGCCCCCTCGGGCTCAGTATATCCTAGCAGGATCTAGGCAAAGGAGCCAAAGCCAAACAAGGAAAGGTACCAACCATATACTGAAGATCGAAGAAATGCCCCAAGGTGTAACATACCCCCAAAACGACCGAAGGACGGATCGAGGTCAGAATCCTTTAGGACTCGTAAATAGAGCCGAATTCGACAGATACACAAGGGTGACTGAGGCACCCCGATTATCTAAGTACAACTTCAACGTCATTGTTTATGACATCGTATCAGCCATAGGCAAAATCAAAGACACCAGGTGGTCAAGGCCCGTACGATCAGATCCGTCACAGAGGAACCCTAACCTGGTGTGCGAATTCCACGGCACATAGGGTCATAGGACCGAAGATTGCAGACAGCTCCGAGAAGAAGTAGCCCGACTACTTAGCAAAAGGCACCTTCGAGAGTTCCTCAGTGACCGAGCCAAAAACCAATTTCAGGAAAAAGAGGGGAACAGGTAAAATGAAATAGAAGAACCACAACATGTCATCCACATGTTTGTTGGGGGAGTAGACATCCCATAAGAACCCACTATCAAAAGAACAAAAATATCCATCACCAGGGAAAAGCGAACTCGAGGTTACATACCCGAGGACGCTCTCACATTCAGCAACAAGGACATTGAGACCCTATCTCAGCCTCATAACGACGCATTGGTAATTTCTTTTCTTGTGAATACATTTCAAATTAAACATGTGCTTGTGGATCCAGGTAGCTCGGCCAATATTATTAGGTCTAGGGTGGTGGAGCAGCTCGGACTGCTCGACCAGATCGTGCCCGCCTCTCAAGTCCTCAACGAATTCAACATGGCAAGCGAGACAACTAAAGGGGAAATCACCCTTCCGGTCAACGTGGATGGAACTACCCAAAATGCCAAGTTTCATGTCATCGAAGGAGACATGAGATACCATGTCTTGCTCGGAAGTCCATGGACACACTGCATGAGAGCAGTACCATCAACCCTTCATCAAATGATAAAGTTTCCAACAAAGGACGGAATAAAAATGGTATACGGGGAACCACATGCTACAAGAGAGATGTTTGTAGTGCACAATGTGGCACCGACATCGACACCTTCAATATCTAAGGAGCCAAAGGATAAGCAAATAGCAAAGTATCATTCACAAGTTACATCCTCGGCTACACCCGAGTGAACGAACAAAGGACTATACCGCATCCCCGAAGAGAGTGGTTGAAGCATATCGAGGCTCGAGCGCCATCACAACTAAGGTATAACCACCTCCCTTTTTATTTACGTCTTACACTAACTTGTGTGCAGGCGTCCGGTCAGAAGAATTGAAGTACCTTCCAACTCGAAGACCTTAGGTTTTAAAGCATGCATTGCACTCTTTTTCTTCGATCGGATTTTATCCCAATAAGGGTTTTACCGGCAAGGTTTTTAACGAGGCAACATCTATATTCTACCTAATGAGAACTTAACAAGTATTCAAGGATTCTCTTCAGTCAACCTCGAATACTAGGGGGCATCCTGATCGGAGCCAACTCTACACCACTACAAAGTGGCGAGAGCGGTCGAAACAGCTTTTACCCGAGATGGTCGGGATGGAATCCACAGGGAGCTAGAAGTGGGAATTGGATTCCTATCTAAACGAGAGATGCGTAGTGCTCTTAATTACTCTTACAATCATCTTTTGGTTGGATATTACTTCTAATATTTATGCTAATGATAAGCTAAATTAAACTAAGAATGATTGCTTGTACGGTTTTCTAATTAGTTAAAGAGGCACTAGGGGAGTGACTTTCTCCTAGGTGAATACCTGACCGGATCTAAAGCCTAAGGCAAAGACATTATGTTAGGGATTGTGATATAGCCAATGCATGGATTTACTCACTCTATACCTCTCGGTAGCTTGAGTGACTTTGCTCTAATTGACTTTCTCAAGACCAATTAGGTGTCAAAATTGTGCAAGCAATATAAGCTCAAGTTGGGTATTACTATTTCTAGGTTTAACCCTTTAATTGGGGCTATCAATCTCTTGATTACACCCCAATTCCTTGTTGGACTGATTTTCCTAGACTTAAGTTCTCTTTCTCAAGAAGAACCCAAGTCAAATAGGCACAAATTAGTGTTTGCAACCACTAATTCAACATGGAAAACACAAATCAGTCCAAATATCAACTACCCATAAACATCTAAGCCTTAAATCAAAAGACTCATCAAATACCCACACTATAGTTGAGCCATAACCCTAGCTAATGGATCTAGCTACTCATAATAATGGAAGAAAACAAAGAAATAGATGAAGAATAACCCATAAGATTTAATTACAAGCTAATAATTGAAGATTCAATGATAAACCCACTATAAAATTACTCAAAATGGTCAACTACAGTCGTTCACGTGCTCTGCTCGAAGTCAGATTACAAAAGATGACCTAAAAATGAGAAAAGAAAGTATTTATACTAGGCCGAATTTTCTGGACAAAAATACCCCTGACGAGGTAGTGCGTTCCGCACAAAATACACTGCGGACTGCAATGAGGCTTCTTGGCTTCAAACTCTGCTCTCTGAACTTGGCCACCACGGGCCGCATAAAATACACCGCGGCAGCGGTGGCTTCGACTGTGGTCCTCACATAAAGGATCGCTAACCGTATTGTCATTGATCTCAAAATTCCCAACTCTCTGAACCCCATCTTTGCAGACCGCACAAAATGGGTTGCGGCCGAAAAGAGTCCACTGCGGTCCGCACAAAATGCTTTGCGGCCGTAGTGCTTGAGTTTCCAAAATGTGCACCTCTCTGAATATCCTCATTGTGGACCGCACTAAATGGAATGCGGCCATAGTAGATTTGTTGCACTGTGCTTGGACTTGTTCTTGGTACTTGTGTATGTTTCACTCCTTTTTGAGCTGGTTTTGACTAATTGTCACTTTTTTTACCAAACCCTGCAATAAAGTACAACATGTAAGCCTTTGGGACTAATTTTTAATCAATACTCAAATAAAAAAGAGTGTAAAATGGACTAGAATCTCTAGTTATCAACTCCCTCAAACTTAAGCATTTGCTTGTCCTCAAGCAAAAAAAATAACTCACCTCTTAAGAGTAAATTCAAGAACATTCAGCTTCCCTAAAGTGACCTCATCTAGCATCAATTGGGACTAACAATTGTCCTTAATTCAAATAAATCATTAACAACATTCGACCTTCTAAACACCATGGATTTAATGCGACACAAGAGCATCAAGAGTTGACTCAACCCATCAAAGAAACTCTTTCTACTACTTTGGTCATTGTGGAACCCAAACTCATACTCCTCAACTCTCCCTAAGCAAACCTCACTTTTGGATTGTAGCACTCAGAACAAGGATTGTGGAAAACACACTCATCTCTCTCAAAGAAAGGTCACAAGTACGTCTCTAAGTACTATAAGCTTGCCCTTATGTGAGTCACCACTAATGTAAACTTCATTCAACTCAAGATCATATAGGGCTTTTGTGGAGATATAGTAAAGGCTTTTGGTTCGGGGTAGGAAATATTTGGTCTAAGTAGGTTACATCTTCTCTTAAGCACTTCATTTGCTTCATTTTGGCATACATTCTCTTGACTTTTTGAGTCATTAACTTCTTTTGAAGGGTTAGAGGAAATTGGGGGCATACATTCTCTTGACTTTTTGGTTGATGAATTTTAAAGAGGAAATTGGGGGTTTTGGACTAAAGCTTCATAATATGAATTTTTGAGTTTTGAACATCAATTTGGAGTCGGAATTGAGTGAAACTAGTATGGTTGGACTAGTAATTGAACGGATTGTCAGATTTGTGAGTTTTGTCGGGTTTTAAGGCGTGGGCCCGAATGTGATTTTTGGTCGGTTTTGGGTTTTGATTAAGGATTTGATCTTTATCATTTGGAATTATTTCCTTGGGTTTTATTTGATGTATTTGAGGTTCTTTTGGCTAGTTTTTAACCGTTCGGAGGTCACTACACGCGTGATGGTATTTTTGGAGTATCGCGTTGCTTGCTCAGTATTGGAATTGGCTTGTTCGAGGTAAGTAACTCTTCTAAACTTAGAACTGAGGGTATGAAACCCCGGATTACGTGCTATGTAATTGGTGTTAAGGTGGCGCACATGCTAGGTGAGGGGCGTGCACCATGTAAACTATGACTCTGCTATTTCTGTGGTACTATGTAGTTACTTGATCTTATCTGAAATCATGAAAATTTCTACGTACTTGAGCTATTGAGATATGATCCATGTTAGACACCATGTCTAGGATTCATGCTTCCCCTGTTGGGGCCCACTGAAGTCATTTCTACTATTGAGTTATTTGTTTTCATTGCTTTATATACCCAGTCATACACATTCATTTGCATATCATATCTCAGTCTCTGTTGTTATTTATCGATACATCATATCATCATCTTCGGGCTAGTTTCATGTCATTGTGAGCCCGAGAGAGAGAGGGAGACTGGAGAGATTGTTGACTGAGTGAGTCTGAGGGCCTAATTGTGATGATATTGATACTATAGATTGTGAGTTGTCCGTGTGGATTCTAATATTGATACTATAGCACGTAAGTTGTCCGTGCAGATCATAGCACTTGGATGTAGGAGCCCCTCCGGAGTCTGTGTTAATATCTAATTTTTCCCTATATATTTTTCATATGCAAAATACTTTCAAAATAGCATACGTATGCATATATAAGCATGTCCAAGTGTTTTATTATTTTTCCAATTTTTAAAAAAAGATTTTTAAATCAATTTATCACCTTATTTTATCAGAAAAAACCAATAATTATTTCCCAAATTATTATTTTTGGTAACTCCTTTATTGAATTCTCATATTTATACCAAAATATAGCTAAGGTAATTTTTGCACATTTTTTACAAATTTATTGAGTATTTTTAAAATTAAATTGCACATAATTGCAATTTTAGCCTATTTTAAGATTTAGTTGCATTTATAATTACAAAATTGATCCCAGTATTTTTAATTTAATATTTATATATTATTAATTAATTTAGTACCTTTAATTTATTTTCAGAAATCATTTTACTATTCTTATAAAATAAAAAGAGAAAAAGTGGCTATTTAAATACTAGCCCTAACTATTTCGATTTTAGCCTAAATCAACCCCCCCCCCAATTGACCCCAATTTCAATTTCAAATGGACCGGCCCAATTCCTAAACTACCCGCCCCTGATCCAATTAAGTTAACCCGTCCGCCCCCCATTAAATCCAGGTCGTTGATCAAAATGATCAACGGCCACAAACCCTCTTTTCCTTTTTTAATCTACCAACACCCATTAACCCTAAATCAGTTCACCTAACCAGCCGCCTTTGAACTCTCAAACTCTCTCGAACATTCCCAAACCCTAACCGCCTCTTACCACCACTTCTACCTTGAAACCTACCAGAATCCATGGCTTCTCAGGCTGTGGGAGTCTCAAACCCACCTCCTCTTGCTCCCACGCACCTGATACCTGAAGATTCGAGGCCTGACCTTGAAGGTTTACACCCAGACCTATGCTGACTCGAGGTTCCACCGTCATCTCCGGCCTTGCTCCGGCCTACCATGGTGGTTTGAGCATGATTCCTACCTCTCCGACTCAGATCGGTGACCTTTCAAAGCCTATCTCACTTCTAGGGTTCTTCTGAAACCCTAACCCTTCGAGGTTCTCTCCAATTTCTTTAGCTCCGTTGTGTATCTGTGCTCTCCTTGAGTTTTCAAATGATTTCCCTAACTTTTCTTTCAAAAATTACTTTCAAAATAGCTTCGTTTCCGATCTAGGGTTTTCTGAAAATGTTTAAGTGTTTCTCTGACTTTCTCTCCTTTTTCCTTTGTATGTATTTGCCTCTACTGTTTTCTTATGTTTTCCTTCTACCACGTATGTTCTTCTACTGTGTTTTCTATACCCCGTTCTTGTATGTCCTTCTAGTGTGTTTTCTATACAATGTTCTCGTATGCTCTTCTACTATGTTCTAGTATTTTCTTATACCATGTTCTGTCTACTATATTTTTCTACTGTATTCTTAAGTGTTTTTACTATTTTTTCTTCTATTGAGCCCTGCTTAAGCTTCTTATAGAAAACCTCTTAAGCATGCTTCTTTTACTGTTCTTATCAGTATTTTCCATTATGTTCTTTGAATCCTTATACTGTGTTTGCATGTTACTTTGCTATCATGTTTTCTCATGAGTTTCTGTTGATGAAAGAAGCATGCAAGAGGTTTCAGTTCTGAAACCTCTAAGCCTGTTTCGACTACTTGCCTTCTCATCTCTGTACTTGATTCAAGGTGGAAACCCTAGAATTTGGGGGTTCCGCCAAGTTTGATTTTACGATTTGCCTGAACTAGGGATCTTATTTCAAAACCTCCAACTCTTTCAGACCAATTCCTTGTTTTCATATGATCCTGACCTTTTTACTAAACCCTTCTACTCTGGATTTTTCTACTAATGTTACAGTGATATGACAATCTTTTCTTTCATGCTTAACATGTCCGTATGCTCATTATATAAAGTCTATACTTCCCTTTAAAGTGGCTTTTAAATTTGTGACTAGTTCATACTTCCCTCTGAATATGGTCTGATTGATTCCCTTTCTATTGTTTGCTGATTTCCCTTAAGTTAAAAACCTTTCCTATCTTTTTGACTCGGTTCATTCATACAAAATCCCTGACTGTTGATTTACTGGCTGTCAATTGATTTCCTTACCTTATTTATACAAACCGTGTATTTCAAAAACTCTGTCCTTAAATAACTTTTATGCATTCACCCCTAATTGCCTACATTGCACAAAGTGTTTGATTAATTTCTTTCCTTAATTGGTTTATAACCGTTTGAATCTGAATCCCTTAACTAAAGGGAGTCTTGTGTAATTGATTGACAATCAGCTCTTCAATTATTTCTTACCTTATTTCTACTTGATTTTTACACTATAAAAGGGCACGACCTTTCTACACTTCAGACACAATTCACAATCTCTTCTAAACTCTTACTCACATAATAGAACTCTCTCTTCTTGTCTGCACTAAGGTTTTTACCAGACTACTGCATTTTTCTCTACTTGTTTCTTGAAACTGGTATGTCCTAATTTCAAATTGCAGCATCCCCACAATGTGTTTACTTACAGCTTTCTACATCTATGTATACTTTACTACTTCTGCAGAGTTAAATACTTAAACTAGCATGTTGATTCTCTTTTGTTTGTTTCTGCTATGAATCCCTATTCCCTATTTCCCTTTATGTGCTTTGAGTTACAGTGAACATGGCAATATACAAGTTATTGTCTATGGATTGAACTTGACCTCTAAACAATGTGTTCCAGTAGGCTTATGGGTGTTCCACCATCTCCCATTGTTGGGTTATGCCCACTAGCCTGCTTTTTACCTCTTGCAAATCCCCATTCCCTATATCCCTATTTGTGTTGTTTCCCTTTCCCTTTCCCCCTTTCAGAATTCTGCACTTACACTCTCTCTTAGTTCCTAAGTTCTACCCTCTCTTGTGAGCCTTGCCTTGGGACCTTGAGTTCCCTCTGAACTTGGACACTTAAGGGTTGGCCCTTCCACACTGCACTTTGGCTTAATATGGTGATACATTTGGGTATAAGCACTGCCCGGAGTTCTTATGAAACTCTTAGGGAACTCTGACACACCCAAGTGGGAGAAAGGCTTTGAAACATGATCTTTGGAGTTGGTTTTCTTTATACTTCAGACAGGAAGTCTGAATCAGGCTCTTCTTGGTTGTAATTTTCAACTTTTGATGTATTTTTCTTTATTTTATTTGGACTGTAATAACTTTTGGGGACGGTTAGTTAAAAGGGAAGGGTAACCATGCATGTAAAAAAGGGTTTATAACTTGCCTATAAGATTCCTGCATTTTTCATATAGCTACCATTCCTATAAGATTTCTGCATTTTTCATATAGCTACCATGCCTATAAGATTTTTGCATTCTCATTTAGTCGCCATGTCTATAAGATTTTCTGCATTCTCATTTAGTTACCATGTCTATAGGAACTTCAGCATTCTCATTTAGATACCATGACTATAGGGACCCTGCACTTTCATGTAGATATCGTGACTTTTGCATATGCAGTAGAGAACATGTCTATAGGTTCTAAAAATCAACTACAATTAGATGTCATGCCTATAGGGTTTCTGCATTCTCATTATGTCCAAAAGGTCTTTTTTTAAAATCAGCAACGCATAGAAAGCATGCCTATAGGAACTATCAACCAAGTCTGAAACGTTTCACTCGCTTATAAGTCTAAAACCAGTAACAACAATGTCTAATGTCTGCAGAATTTATGATCTTTTGTCAAAACTCGTCTTTCCTGAATAACTAACAACCTTTTCCAAAATCAGTATACTTCATCTTTTCTAAAATCAATAGATATCATGCCTATAGGTTTTCGTCTAACACTTAGGCAAGCTATAGGATAGTTTATAAACTGAATCAGATTTTATTAACTACAACCAGCAGGCAGGCCTGATTCGGGCTTCTTATCTGAAATATGCAATAAATCAGTCTGCCCCAACTTTTAAGTTTAATCAGACCCTAATCAGTACGTGTAAGACATGCTAAACTATATTCTTTTCTTTGATTTAAGGAGGTCTGTTTGAGCCTTATTTGCTTATGTGCTTCCCATACTTGCTATATATATTTTTTTGCTTGTCGCCTAAGTATTTTTAACTTTGAAACCACAAATAAGCCCAACTTCTCCTCCCTTTTAGGAATAGTAGTCCCAAGTACCTCCGGGGCTGATAGGATTGGGGCAGGTAATAGCATGCAATAAGTAAACGAGACCGATCTACGCTTTAATACCTTAACGGGGTGGGAAGGGTAGAAATGGATATGATGACCACGCAATAACATCACGTGTAGCCCCTCACTGAGGAGTGATTACCGGATGTTGTGTGAGGTGATCCATATTATTAATAAACCTAGGACCACCCCCCCCTCCCCCTTCCCTTTGTTTTCTTTGTTTCTTTTAAATCTTATTTTTACCATTTCTTTTAAGAAAATCAACTCTTTTAGTTCTTTTTTCTTACTTTTGTTTATTTGTAATCATTACGTGGAAATTCCCTCTTATTTGAAAGCCTTACTTGCCTACATGTTATTTGTACTTAAAGTCACAACCATAGCCTAACCGAGAACCACACTAGTGGATCCTGAGGGGTGCCTAACACCTTCCTCTCGAGATGATTTCAAGCCCTTACCCAAATCTCTGATTTTCTAAATCAAACCCTTCTTAGTGTCCTAATTCACTTTAATCATTAGGTGGCGACTCTTCAATTCAAACCCAAATCCCAAAAGGGAACGAGTTGTCCTTCCAAATGTCATAAACCCGACTTTGCGAGAAAAAGGAGCCGCGACAGTCTGCACACCCCTATTGAACGCAGTCGAATATATATATATATATATATGTGTGTGTGTGTGTGTGTGTGTGTGTGTGTGTGTGTATGTGTGTGTGTGTATGGATCAGGCTGCACACCGCAGCAGGTGTTGTACAGCGCTAAGTGTTTGAGTGTGCTGAACATTTGTCAAGACCCTAAAACCGACCCGGTCGTGATGGCGCCTATCGTGAAATTTGTCCAGCTGACACAACCCCCGAATTAACCATTTATCAATAAAAATCATTTTTAAGCCTTTAATTAATCAAATATCTCATAATGTAAGTCTACCTGAACAGTACGGAATAAATACACAAGCCCAACATCGGGGTGTCACGAGTCATGAGCATCTACTAAGGTCTGAATACAATGAAGAGTCTAAAAATGTGCTAACTACAGTCTAAGGAAGACAAGAGGGAGAAAAGTAGTGTTGCGAACGTCGGACAGCTACCTTGCTAACTCCGATGACTCTACCACTGAGCAATCAATACCCTCTACCAGGTTCAGAAACACCTAAATCTGCACACCAGGTGTAGGGAGTAATGTGTGTACACCAACTCAGTAAGTAATAAAAGTAAATGAAAGTTGAGCAGTAAGAAAACAAGTAAGCCATGTCATGACACTACAACAAATGTAGATCATTTCCAAAGCAGTACATAAATCATTTACTTCGTAAATCAAGGTCAGTTTCAGTAAAAATCTTTTAAAACAACTTTCAATAGTTTCAAACGAGTGATAAAACAGTGAGTATAAATGATAGAAAACGTAAACAGCCCCTCAGGCAAAACATGTATCATAAACCACCCCTCGAGCATAATATCAACAGAACCAGCCCCTCGAGCTACCTCACAATCACTCGTAATCGGCCCCTCGGGCATAACATGAATCAAAAACCACCCTTTGGGCAATCATGGATCAACAATAGCCCCTCGGGAAACAATAAAAATCAACCACAGCCCCTCGGGCAACAATAAGAATCAACCACAGCCCCTCGGGCTACATCACATCACTCACACTGGGTACCCGCGCTCACTGGGGGTGTATAGACTCTAGGAGGGGCCCCTTACGGTACAAGAGCAATAACAAGCCATCTCGTGGCATAAGCAAATAGAATCTCGGCCTTATATCAAGCCACCTCTTGGTGTAACAAATCAGGCCATCGGCCTCATAATCATGAATCAGTACAACACTGTTGCGGCACGCATCCTGATCCCACAGTATCCTCACAACACAGGCCCTCGGCCTCACTCAGTCGGAAATCTCTCAAGCCACTCGGGCAACAGTAAAACATGATGCTCAGCTCAAAATATCATTTAAAATATCAAAATGGAGTAAATATGGCTGAATTATGTAAATAGTAGAATATAGCATGACTGAGTATAAATATGAAGTCAAAACAATAAGGAATAGTAGTAAAAATTCCCTAAGGTTCCAAAACAGATGGCACGAAGCCCAAATATGGCATTCAGCCCAAAACATGGTAATAATTTCCAAAACACAATGATATCAAACAATTTTCAATCAAATACGCAACTTAATAGTCATACGGGATGGACTAAGTCACAATCCCCAATGGTGCATGACCCCACGCTCGTCATCTAGTGTGTGCGCCACCTCAAAGTAGCACAACGATGTGAAATCTGGGGTTTCATACCCTCAGAACAAACATTTAAAATCATTACTTACCTCAATCCGGTCCAAACTCTAGCCCGCGATGCCCTTGCCTCTCGCCTCGGTCTTCAAATGCCCCAAATCTAACCAAATACAGATTTATACCATCAAATATGCTAAAGGAACAAAGCCCACTCGACAATAACCAATTTACATCAAAAATACCAAAAATGGCCAAACCCGACCCCCATGCCCACATCTCGGAATCCGATAAAAATTATATCAATAGAATCCTTATTGTGCCACGAGTTCATTCATACAAAAAGTTCCAAAATCGGACCTCAAATGGCCCCTCAAATAACCACTCAAAGCTCTCCAATTAACCAAGCCCTAACCCCCAATTCATCACTGATTTTCCCTTAAATTTTCATGCTAACAACAATACAAATAGCCATAATAACGAGCTTAGGAACCAAGGACCTTACCTCAATGAATCCCTCTGAAAATCTCCCTTGAAATTGCTCCCAAAAGCTTCTTTCCGAATGAAATATTGAGAAAAATGGCCAAAAATCGCGAAGGGTGGAATTTATAGTTTCTAACCCAGCAAAACCACACCAGCGGTTAAATGGTCACACCTGCGATCCCAATTGTGCACCTGCGAAATTCACTTAAAACTCCAAGGCCGCTTATGCGCAAAGAAATCCGCATCTGTGCAATCGCAGGTGCGACCAGGATCTCGCTTCTGCAGTCCAAGCCTGCCCCTCTCCTGGCCGCTTCTGTGGATCCAAAATCCGCTTCTACGAGTCCGCACCTGCGGTCCCCTAGCCGCAGGTACAGTTATGACAGCAACAAAAAACTTCAGCTGCCCAACCCGACTCAAAATCACCTGTTAACCACCCGAAATCACCCCGAGGCCCCTGGGACCTCAACCAAAAGCACGAACAAGTCATATACCACTATCCAAACTTATGACAATCTTCAAAACACCTCAAACAACAACGAATCAACCAAATAACATCGGATTCAAGCCTAAGGTTCCAAGAATCTTCGAATTCCGCTTTTGATCAAAAAGTCTAGCAAACCTCGTCCGAATGACTTGAAATTTTGCACACACATCACATTTGACACAACGAACCTACTGCAACTTCTGGAATTCCATTCCAACTTCTATATCAAAATCTCCCCTATCAACCGGAAAATACCAAAATTCCAATTTCACTAATTCAAGCCTAAATCTACTCCATACCTCCAAAATGCATTCCGATCACGCTCCTAAGTCCCAAATCACCTAACGGAACTAACCAAATCATAAAAATTTAAATCCGAGATCATATACTAACAAGTCAAAACTTGGTCAAGCCTTTCAACTTTTAAGCTTCAAACTGAGAACTGTCCTTCCAAATCCATTCCGATTACCCTGAAAACCAAAACCGACGATTTGCATAAGTCATGATACATCACACGAGGCTACTCATGCCCAAGAACTGGCGAGCGAAGTGCAAAAGCTCAAAACGACCGGTCGAGTCGTTATATCCTCCCCCACTTAAACCTACGTTCATCCTCAAACGTGTCCAGAGTTGTTCCGAAAACCATCAATCATTGAGTACCTTACCATGCACGTACCCGGGGGTGATACCACGTCACCCTATCTTATATAGATGCGATAACACAATGTGACTGTAATTTCACAATCCAACCTAGCCCATAAACCTTAGAACCATATTTCCACTTCTGAAATCATCCACAAGATCAGAATCTCACATCTATACTCTGAATAAGCCCGAACAAGCTATAACAAACTATATCTACAACCTCAGATGCAATTACATGATATACCACATAACTCAAACACTCGTAGGGATAACTTCTAATCACAGCAGTTGCTCAAAACAACCGAATATCGATAATAAGCCTCTTATCAAATAAAGCCTCATTCCAACACTTCCGTATACTGACAATGATAACTGAAACACGTAGAAATTCATAACCATTTCTCAGATCAACCATTCGTGAAGCCACTCCTCCTTTGGCAAGGACCATAGCAAATTTCTAAGTCGAACATGCAGAAACCGAATCCATTCATATTCGTTCTAGATCCCAACGATCTCATCTAATCCAACACAGCTACTCTGGTCACATGACATATCAATACCATCTAAAGCCACAACTCGTGCAATTCGCACACTAATAAGCAACAATCCGAACGTACTCAAATCATAAAAAATGAATTAAATTGAAAGAGTTGTACCGCAATCTCACCAGTACCCTCACAACACAATGCTGAGAACCCATCACACGTCGTAGAAACAGAACACACAAATCTAACCTGAAAGGTCATACCTCCACATAACTTCGCTGCAATGTGCGACCCTATCCAAATATTGGTCCACATGAAATACCTCCAGTCACTATGCTCAAAATCGACAACCACATGCAATTTGATGTCTAGTACCCAAGCAAATCATCATAACCACGGCGAAGCAATTGACATAACATTACACAAACCCGAAAGGATACAACCGATACGCCATCCGCCGGCAATACCCAATACTCTTCCCACTCGAATTCTACTGAGAGACCCCAATAAAACCGTACTACATGTGCCTATAACCAAAAATTCCCAACACCTTGCAATACGAAAAGGTAACTAATAGATCTCCTCAGATCACTAATAAGCTAAATAACAATTGAATCAACACATCCCTCAACAATACGACTCGGAGTCAACCAAGCCAACTCGAGTTAGAGTACACATCCATATTGGCCTACCAATGAACCCCTTATCAAGGAGTTCCTGAAGTTGCTCCTTCAACTCCTATAACTCCACCGGTGTCATACGATACAGTGTCCGGCACCAAATCAATACTGAAATCAATAACCCTATCCAACGACATGCCCCGCAGCAGAAAACAAATCTAGAAAATCCCTCACCACCGGAATTGAATCAATGGTAGGAGTCTCTGCACTGCCAGCCACCATGAAGGCCAAATAAAAAGGACAACCCTTCCCAGCCATCCGTTGGGTCTTCAAAAATAAAGCCACCCTACTGGGAACATAATCTGTCGAACCTCGCCTCTCACTCCGTGGCATTCTCGGCATAGCCAACGTCGCCATCCTAGCGCAATAGCCCAGAATAATACAAAACTGAGACAACCAGTCTATACCCATTATCATATCCAAAATCTAACATACCAAGCAACAAAGGATCCACTTGGGTCTCCAAATCTCTAATAGTTACCACACAAGACCGATATACGCGGTCCGCAACCACGCCCTAACCTGTTTATGAGAACTCCCGGTCTCCAAATCCATACAGCACGCGAATCACCATATTCGATCCCCACTCCACCGTCTGAATATACAACACACCTCTAATACCTAATCATTCCACGAGAGGTACTCCTATAACTTCTGAGCCACCAAACAAACTCGAATATCAGCAGTCGATCCAACAGGAGAGTGTCGCAATACTAATGAAGTATCATCAACTCAATCACATTGCCCTTTTCTGAAACGTATACCCTCATCAAGCCACACAAATTAGTAATATCATTTCCCTAATCATCTGAAGCTGCTTGTGCTTCCAGGCTCATAAGCCGCTGGATACTCTCTTAAATATTCCCAAATGCACCATATTCAAAATACCTACCCTGAAGTGACTCCCTGTGAACCCAAAGCCATTACCTTCACCTTCCTAATACTGATATATAGAATCCTATAATGATATAGAAATACCACGAGTCTTGACACCCTCTAATGCAAACCTCAGGTTCTAGCCAATTATACAAATTGAAAATCTCCAAATATTACATGTAAAATCTTGAACTCATTAGAACCATTCTCGAGAGTCCTCCACTCTACTCAAACCGCAATTAGACCGATCAAACGGACCGGACAACCTGTGCTCTATTAGCACTCCGACGTTGCAGAATATAACCTCACCTTAATGCAACCGAGCAACTTCATGTTCTATGCACCGCACATCCTTTACCAATAACGACTCAAGTCATTCCATGATTCTCATACACCCATAAAGCATAACATAACCTTTATTGAAATTCCCTTAACTCGAGTCATCATCGGTCTCAACCTCCGTAAGCCATAATTAATTCGCCAGTATGCCTCAAACTGGAACCAACATAGCACATATTCATGAAATCGACTAATCAATAGCAGACTCCCCTGGTTGGTTCAAAGCCATAGGTCAAAACACACAATAACTCATAAGGCATATACTCTATTACTGCCATAATACCATAGTGATATTAAACTCAATCCTTCATAAACTCGTGCAACACAGACCATATAGTACTTCAAACCTTCTACAAATATTGCATTCACCCTCGTAACAGTCAAGCCCACTCTCTTAAGCGACCCAAATTCAAATCGCAACACATATATTTCACTGGTAACGAAGATCTTCCAACAAACGACATAAGGATCACACAAACATCAGAACACTCTGCAGGAGATAACCCACCTGCTTCGCCTCAAACTAACATCTCTTTATACCCTTCTGCCATCATAAACATTACGCAGTCACTTAATCTTCCTGAGTCTGAACTCGTATCACAACGTGAAATATACTTCACTTCCCAACTAGGCAACATGAAAAGATCCTTCAACACACCCACGACTCGGGCTATACATCAAATCACGATGGAAACCAAGCACCGGATAGTTCTTACTACCCCCAAGCACACCCTTCTTGTCTCGTTCAAATCATATGAACACATCTCGCAGTCACATCATACTCATCACATAGCTATCCAGTCATCACTTCCCTTAATCAGGACACTATCAAACATATAAAACTAGAAACACGCACTCACGCAATCAATAGCTCAGGGCTCTAGCTACAGGCAAAACCTAGCCTCAGGTCCTCCAGACTGGCCCAATATCAACACACAAAAATCACATCTCGCCCCTCAATCAGGGGATCACAAGTCGTCTATGCACAGCTGATACCGAGCGCTCATGCGCACATACGAATGCGTGGAAGGAATTCAAAGAGTTACATTTCAAGTTGAATCAAGGACACACGATAAGAATTCAAGAATGTGGGATTTCTTAAAGGTTCTGCAGCCTTTCGAGGATAAGTACAGACGTCTTCGTACTGATCTACGAGACTCTACTAAACCTTCTCATGACTCGTGAGACTTACGTAACCTAGACTCTGATACCAACTTGTCACGACCCTAAAACTGACCCGATCTTGATGGCGCCTATCGTGAAACTAGGCTAGCCGACACAACTCTCGAATTAAATATTTATCAATAAAAATTATTTTTAAGCCTTTAATTAATAAAATATCTCATAATGTAAGTCTAGATGAACAGTACAAAATAAATACATAAGCCCAACATCGGGGTGTCACAAGTCACGAGCATCTACTAAGGTCTGAATACAACGGCGAGTCTAAAAATGTACTAACTACAGTCTAAGAAAGACAAGAGGGAGAAAAGTAGTGCTACAAACGTCGGGCAGCTACCTTGCTAACTCCGATGACTTTGCCACTAAGCAATCAACACCTGCTACCGGGTTCAGAAACACCTAAATCTACACACTAGGTACAGGGAGTAATGTGAGTACGCCAACTCAATAAGTAATAAAAGTAAATGAAAGCTGAGCAGTAAGAAAACACGTAAGCCACGTCATGACACTACAACAAATGTAGATCATTTCCAAAGCAGTACACAAATCATTTACTTCGTAAATCAAGCTTCGTTTCAGTAAAAATCTTTTAAAACAACTTTCTATAGTTTCAAATGAGTGATAAAACAGTGAGTATAAATGATAGAAAATATAAACAGCCCCTTAGACAAAACATGTATCATAAACCACCCCTCGGGCATAATATCAACAAAACCAATCCCTTAGGCTACCTCACAATCACTCGTAATCGGCCCCGCGGGCATAACATGAATCAAGAATCGCCCCTCGGGCAAACATGGATAAACAATAGCTCATCGGGCAACAATAAGAATCAACCACAGGCCCTCGGGCTACATCACCTCACTCACACTAGGTACCCGCGCTCACTGGGGATGTACAGACTCCGAGAAGGGCCTCTTATGGCCCAAGTGAAATAACAAGCCATCTCGTAGCATAATCAAACAGGCTCTCGGCCTTATATCAAGCCACCTCGTGGCATAACAAATCAGGCCCTCGGCCTCATAATCATGAATCAGTACAACACTGCTGCGGAGCGCATCCCGATCCCACAGTATCCTCACAACATAAGCCCTCGGCCTCACTTAGTCTCAAGCCACTCGGGCAACAGTAAAACATGATGCTTAGCCCAAAATATCATTTAAAATATTAAAACAGAGTAAATATGGCTGAGTTATGAAAATAGTAGAATACAACATGATTGAGTACAAATATGAAGTCAAAACAGTGAGGAATAGAAGTAAAAATCCCCTAAGGGTCCAAAACAGTTGACACGAAGCCCAAATATCGCATTCAGCCCAAAACATGGTAATAATTTCACAAACACAATGATATCAAACAGTTTTCAAATAAATATGCGACTTAACAGTCATACGGGATGAACTAAGTCACAATCCCCAATGATGCACGACCTCACGCTCGTCATCTAGCATGTGCGCTACCTCAAAGTAGCACAACGATATGAAATTCGGGGTTTCATACCCTCAAAACAAACTTTTACAATTATTACTTACCTCAACCCGGTCCAAACTCTAGCCCGCGATGCCCTTGCCTCTCGACTCAGTCTCCAAATGCTCCAAATCTAACCAAATACATATTTATACCATCAAAATATGCTAAGGGAACAAAGCCCACTCGAAAATAACCAATTTACATCAAACAACTCGAAATTGGCCAAACCCGACCCCCAGGCCCACATCTCAGAATCCAATAAAAATTATATCAATAGAATCCTTATTCTGCCATGAGTTCATTCATATAAAAAGTACCAAAATTGGACCTCAAATGGCCCCTCAAATCATCACTCAAAGCTCTCTAATTAACCAAGCCCTAACCCCTAATTCACCACTGATTTTCCCTTAAATTTTCATGCTAACAACAATAAAAATAACCATAATAACGAGCTTAGGAACCAAGGACCTTACCTCAATGAATCCCTCTGAAAATATCCCTTGAAATTGCTCTCAAAGCTTCTTCCCGAATGAAATATTGAGAAAAATGGCCAAAACTCGCGAAGGGTGGAATTTATAGTTTCTGCCCTAGCAAAATCGCACCTGCGGCTAAATGGTCGCACCTGCGGACCTGCACCTGCGGTCCCAGGTGCGCACCTATGAAATTCACTTAAAACTCCAAGGTCGCATCTGCGCAAAGAAATCTGCACCTGCGTAATCGCAGGTGCGACCAAGACCTCGCTTCTACGGTCCTACCTGCCCCTCTCCTGGTTGCTTCTGCGGCTCCAAAATCCGCTTCTACGAGTCCTCACATGCGGTCCCCTAGCCGTATGTGCGGTTATGACAGCAACAGAAAACTTCAGCTGCCCAACCCGACTTAAAATCACCCGTTAACCACCCGAAATTACCCCGAGTCTCCCGGGACCTCAACCAAAAGCACGAACAAGTTATATACCACTATCCAAACTTATGCCAATCTTCAAAATAGCTCAAACAACATCGAATCAACCAAATAACATCGGATTCTAGCCTAAGGTTCCAAGATTCTAACATCGGAATCAACCAAACAATATACCACTATCCGGCTTTTGATCAAAAAGTCTACCAAACCTCGTCCGAATGACCTGAAATTTTGCACACACGTCACATTTGACAAAATGAACCTACTGCAACTTTCGGAATTCCATTCTGACTTCTATATCAAAATCTCCCCGATCAAACGGAAAACATCAAAATTCCAATTTCACTAATTCAAGCCTAAATCTACTCCGGACCTCCAAAATGCATTCTGATCATGCTCCTAAGTCCAAAATCACCAAACGGAGCTAACCAAATCATAAAAATTCAAATTCGTGATCATATACTAACAAGTCAAAACTTGGTCAAACCTTTCAAATTTTAAGCTTCAAATTGAGAATTGTCCTTCCAAATCCATTCCGATTACCCTGAAATCCAAAACCTATGATTTGCATAAGTCATAATACGTCACACGGGGCTAGTCATGCCCAAGAAATGGCAAGCAAAGTGCAAAAGCTCAAAACGACCGGTCGGGTCGTTTTGACATTGAGCATAGTGAGAGAGAATACGAAACAGTGAGATTGAGTACTCTAAGAGTGTGAGTACATGAGCTCATCATCGAGATGCATTGAATTTGTCATACGTACTTGAGATACATGCATATAGATGCATTTCCTTCTGCTACCGGTTTTTAGAACATTTACATATATCTTGACATGTAGGCATAGAGACGTATGTTCCTCATGTTATCTGAAAATGAAACATCTTACTTATTGTTGAAAGGATTTTTGGGAAAATCACAGTTTTCAAACTTACTCGTATTTTTAGCATTTTCGGTAAAAGATTTGGGTTTTCACTATGATACTTGAAAAGCATGCATATTTTATGGAACTGGGAACGAGCTGAGCATTTTATTTTTGAGATACCTCTTTTACTACTTGTACCATGCTGTTATGAACTGTTGTGGAATATTGGCATTGGACCCGACCTTTGTGTTAGCTCGTCACTACTTTCAACCTAAGGTTAGGTTTGTTACTTACTGAGTACCTGGGGTTGGTTGTACTCATATTACACTTCTGCACCTTGCGTGCAGATGTTGGCTGCTGATATTGCTGTATTCGATGGGAGCTGGATTGAAGATGTACCTGCGTCCCGGTTGTGGTTGCCTCTTGTTCGTGGTAGCCTTAGATCTATAAAAATCTGTTATGTACTTTTCAAATAGACTATGTATCTATTTCATTTCAGTTTTGTATACTCTATTCCTAGAAGCTCATGATTTGTACTATCAGTCCTTGGGAAATGTATAAAATTTAGATAATTTCTTCTGTTTAATTATCGTATTAATATGATTGAAATTGGATAGTTATTAGTTGGCTTACCTAGCGGGTTGAGTTACGTGCCATCACGACCAGTGGATTTTGGGTCGTGAAAATAAAAGTGCAAACGATTAACGTGTACAATAAAAATTTATAAACTATATATATATATGTGCGTGTGTGTGTGTGTGTATGTGTATGTGTATGTGTGTGATAATAAATTTTAAATAGCTATTTCTATAGTCGATTTGGTTTGGATTTTTTCGGTTATTTTTGTTAAAACCAAAATTAAACCAAAGTTGATCGATTTTTAAAACCCAAAAACAAACCAAACCAAACCAAATTAAACCAAAAATGTATCGATTTTTTTGGTCGGTTTGGTTCATTTTCGGTTTGGTTCGATTTTTCATGTTTTTATGAACACCCTAAGTGTGACACTTGCAAAAATATGTATGAGGTGGTTTCTATATGAGTTGGAGTTAAAATCTTGTTTTGTCGACCACACAGAGAGTGTTGTCATTAGAATGACAATGGGGTCAGTGCCATAATCTAAAACTATGTGTTGTATACCTGTTGGATTTCTTTTATATATTTTACCCACAGTATTTGTATCTGTCATGACCCAAATTTCCCGCCCTCGGGAGTCGTGATGGCGCCTACTAGTGAAAGCTAGGCAAGCCAACCGTTTTGACAGATTACCCTTTTTCCATTTTTAATCCTTTAACAATTATGAAACAACGGAATTTAAACAAGCAAAAGAAATAATAAAACCATTTAAATATGTCCAACACAATTTCTTAAACAAAGACTACCCAAAACTGGTGTCACAACTTCATAGACGATCTAGGGATACTACAAACAAGGTCTGAAAAATAACTACAGTACTGTTTCTGAAATACAAAAGTGAAACAGGACGAAAGGATAGAGGGAGACGCCAGGGCCTATGGACGCCTACAGGACTACCTTGGATCTCCGTATGGACTGAAGGCAGCCAACCAAGCTAAGGTCCAAATGTTGCTGCTCCGGGATCTGCACACAGTGTAGAGTGTAGTATCTGCACAACCGACCCCATGTGCTGGTAAGTGCCTAGCTTAACCTCGGCGAAGTAGTGACGAGGCTAGGACCAGACTACCAATTAAACTTGTGCAGTTAAATCATATACGACGGAAAGTAAAAGCATGAATGTACAGTTAGACATGGGAGGGGAAAACATGCTGCGGGAAAACATCATTTAAAAATGGGAAGACATCAAATAAATAAGAAGAACACCACATCTCAATGATCAACAAGAATCAGAAACCAAACCAGTGCACGGCATCACCCTTCGTGCTTTTACTCTCGTCCTCACCATAAGAATCAATATAAACTGCACGGCATCACCCTTCGTACTTTTACTCTCATCCTCACCATAAAATCAAAATAATCGGCACGGAATTGTACATCGTGCGGCACGGCATCACCCTTCATGCTTTAACACTCTTTCTCACAAAATCATACACGGCATCACCCTTCGTTCTTTAACACTCTCTCACCAAAACGATATACGGCATCACCCTTCGTGCTTTAACACTCTTCCTCACCCAAACAATAATCACAAGCAATAAGGCAAGGAAATAAATAAAATTTCGATAAAATACCGGCAAGGGAACAATAGTTCAACAATCAAATCCCGGCAAGGGAACAATGTCAAAAGCTTCAACATCGCGGCAAGGGAGATAGCATTAAAAGCAACAACATCCCGGCAAGCGAGACAATATAACAATTCTCTTCTCCTTTTTTCACTTTTACTTCACAACTTGAGCCAATGCTCTATAAGGTTCAATTGCCAATTATACCTCCACAATTCATTATAAAACTTGAGCCAACGCTCCTCAATGTTCAAATATCACTATTACTTCCACAAACTTTACAAAACAATAGAAATCATCACAAAAGGGCATGAACAATACAAACAGAGTCAAAATAATCATAATATAAGACCCACGGGCATGATTGACACCAACGTATAGATACTCGTCACCATGCCTATACGTCGTACTCAACAAATAACACATAGCAAATAGGACACGACTCCTGATCCCTCAAGCTAAGGTTAGACCAAACACTTACCTCGATGCCACGAACACAATTCAAGTCTCAACTATCGCTTTACCCCTTGATTCCACCACCAATCCGCTCGTATCTATCCACAAGTTACTTAACTATATCAATAAATGCTAAATGAATCGATTCCAATGCATGAAAATAGGTTTTCTAAAGTTTTTACCAAAAAGTCAAAAATCGTCCCCGCGCCCACATGGTCAAAACCCGAGGTTCGAATCAAAACCTGATTACCCATTCCCCCACGAACCCAAATATATAATTTGTTTTGAAATGGGACCTCCAATCGAGGTCCAAATCTCAAAATATTGAATAACCTAGATTCTACCCAAAATACCCAATGTTCCCCATGAAAACCTTTGATTTTGAGTTGAAATCATGAGAAAAGATGTTAAAGATTGATGAAAACAAGTTAGAAATGACTTACAATCGATTTCAAAGAGTACTTGTCTTTGAAAAATCGCCCAAGAGCGTTTTGGTTTTGAAAGGGTTTGAAAAATGAAAGCATTTCGGCTAAGTTATGAATTTGCTGGTCGCAGATGTCGCAATTGCGACCACGGTTCGCAATTGCGAACCCTTAAGGAACCAGCTACCTTCGCATTTGCGATCATATGTTCGCAATTGCGAACTCGCATTTGCTGGTTCCTTAAGGGTTTTTGCGACAACTGGCACCTACTGGAGACATCGCATTTGCAAAGTGTACATCGCATTTGCGAGGTATGCTGGCCCTAGGCTTTTCGCATTTGCGAGCCAAGCTTCGCAAATGCGAAGCCTGCAGGCTTGCAGGCCTACAACATACCAGTTAAAAAGCTACAACTTCCTAAGTCCAAATTTCACTCAGTGGCCTATCCAAAACTTACCCGAGCCCTTGGGGCTCCAAACCAAACATGCATACCAACCTATAAACATCATACAGACTTGCTCATGCAACCAAATCATGAAAATAGCATGTAAAACTACGAATTAAACCTCAAAACTCATCATTTTCATCAAGAACACTTTAAAGTTCATAACTCTTCGACCGGAGGTCCCAATCATGTCAAATAGACTCGATTTTTCACCAAATTTCATAGTTATCCTTTAAATACTATAACAAGTTTGTACTGAGCTCTGGAACCAAAATACAGGCCTGATGCCAATGGTTTCAAACATTAATTCTTCTCTTTATTTCATAGATAATTCAGCAAAACAATTTCTTTGAAAAATTAATTTCTAAGGTTTGGGACCTCGGAATTCATTTTCAAGCATACGCCCAAGTCCCATATTTTACTGCAAACCTCCCGGGATCATCGGAACACGGATACGGGTCCGTTTGATCAAAATGTTGACCAAAGTCAACCAAAAATCATATTTTAACTCTCGAAATCTCTATTTCTCATATTTTTCACATAAAAGGCTTTCCGGATATAGGTCCGGGCCCACGCACGCAAATTGAGGTGAGGTAAAAAAGAGGTTTTCAGGCTGTGGAACACAGGATTTATTTCTAAAACAAGTGATGACCTTTCGGGTCATCACATCCTCCACCTCTAAAACAATTGTTCGTCCTCGAACGGACATAAGAAGGAAGTACTTGAGTCGGGGAAAAGATGGAGATAATGGCTCCGCATATCGGACTCGGACTCCCAGGTCGATGCCTCAGTAGGCTGACCTCTCCACTGAACACGAACAGAAGGAAAACTTTTCGATCTCAACTGATGAACCTGTCGGTCTAGAATAGCTATCAGCTCCTCCTCATAGGACAAATCCTTGTCCAACTGGGCAGTGCTGAAATCTAGCACGTGGGATGGATCGCTGTGATATTTCCGAAGCATAGACACATAAAACAATGGATGCACAGCTGATAAACTCGGCGGCAACGCAAGTCTGTAAGCAAGCTCTCCCACTCGATCAAGAATCTTAAACAGGCTAATGAACCTAGGGCTAAGCTTGCCCTTCTTCCCAAATTTCATCACGCCCTTCATGGGTGACACCCGAAGCAATACCCGCTCACCAACCATAAATGCCAAATCTCGAACCTTACGGTTGGCATAACTGTTTTACCTGGACTGGGTCGTACGAAGCCTATCCTGAATGATCCTAACCTTATCCAAGGCATCCTGTACTAGATCCGTACCCAACAACTGAGCCTCTCCCGGCTCAAACCATCCCACCGGTGACCGATACCGCCTACCATATAAAGCCTCGTAAGGAGCCATTTGGATACTCGACTGGTAGCTGTTGTTGTAGGCAAACTCCGCTAAAGGCAAAAACTGATCCCACGGGCCTCCAAAATCAATGACACAAGCTCGGAGCATATCCTCCAAAATTTGAATAGTCCGCTCGGACTGCCCATCCGTCTAAGGATGAAACATAGTGCTCAACTCAACCTCTGTGCCCAACTCTCGCTGAACGGCTCTCTAGAAATATGAGGTAAACTGCGTACCTCGGTCCGAAATGATAGACACGGACACACCATGAAGACAGACAATCTCCCGGATATAGATCTCAGCTAACCTCTCGGAAGAATAGGAGACTACCACAGGAATGAAATGTGCTGACTTGGTCAGCCTATCAACAATAACCCACACTGCATCGAACTTCCTCTGAGTCCGTGGGAGCCCAACGACAAGGTCCATAGTGATACGCTCCCACTTCCACTCAGGAATCTCAATCTTCTGGAACAAACCACCAGGCCTTTGATGCTCGTACTTAACCTGTTGACCATTCAAACACCGAGCCACATATGCAACAATGTCCTTATTCATTCTCCTCCACCAATAATACTGCCACAAATCCTGATACATCTTAGCGGCGCCCGGATGAATAGAGTACCGGGAACTATGGGCCTCCTCTAAAATCAATTCCTGGAGCCCGTCCACATTAGGCATGCAAACTCGACCCTGCAGTCTTAAAACTACATTATCTCCTAATGTAACCTGTTTGGCACCTCCGTACTGCACCGTTTCCCTAAGGACACACAAATGAGGATCATCATACTGCCGATCTCGGATATGCTCCAATAATGAAGAATGAGTGACTGTGCAAGCTAACACACGGCTGGGCTCAGAAACATCCAACCTCACGAACTGATTGGTCAAAGCCTGAGCATCCAAAGCAAGCGGTCTCTCACCGACCAGAATATAAGCAAGACTGCCCATACTGGCTGACTTCCTACTTAAAGCATCGGCCACCACATTGACCTTTCCCGGATGATATAAGATGGTGATATCATAGTCTTTCAACAACTCCAGCCACTTTCCCTGCCTCAAATTTAGCTCCTTCTACTTGAACAAGTATTGCAGACTCTTGTGATCTATGAACATCTCACATGACGCGCCATATAGATAATGCCTCCAAATCTTCAACATGTGAACAATGGCTGGTAACTCCAAATCATGAACCGAATAGTTCTTCTCATGAATCCTCAACTGTCGCGAAGCGTAGGCAATGACATTGTCATCCTGCATCAATACCACACCAAGTCCAATACGAGATGCATCACAATAAACTGTGTAAGGCCCTAAACCTGTGGGCAAAACCAACACTGGCACCGTAGTCAAAGCTGTCTTGAGCTTCTGAAAGCTCGCCTCATACTCGCCCGATCACTTGAATTGGGCACCTTTCTAGGTCAACCTGGTCATCGGGCTGCAATAGATGAAAACCCATCCACAAACCGGCGATAATAGCCTTCCAAACCCAAGAAACTCCGGATCTCTGTAGCTGATGCTGGTCTAGGCCAGTTCTTGACTGCCTCAATCTTCTTCGGATCTACCTGAATACCCTTTGTTGATACAACATGACCCAAGAATGCAACTGAACTCAACCAGAACTCGCACTTCGAAAACTTCGCATACAACTAACTATCTCTCAAAGTTTGGAGGACCACTCTCAGATGCTGCTTATGCTCCTCCCGGTTGTGGGAATAAATCAAAATATCATCAATGAAAACTATCATGAACGAATCCAAGTAAGGCCTGAACACTCGGTTCATCAAATTCATAAAAGCTACTAGGGCATTTGTCAACCCGAATGACATCACCAAAAACTCATAATGCCTGTACCGAGTGCGGAAAGTTGTCTTAGGGATTCGGATGCCCTAATCCTCAACTGATGGTAGCAAGATCTCAAGTCAATCTTCGAAAATACCTTGGCACCCTGAAGCTGATCAAACAAATCATCAATCCTCGGCAATGGATACTTATTCTTGATTGTAACCTTGTTCAACTGCCGATAATCTATACACATTCTCATCGATCCGTCCTTCTTCCTAACAAACAACACTGACGCACCCCAAGGCGAAATACTAGGTTTGATAAAACCTTTTTCAAGCAAGTCTTGCACCTGCTCCTTCAACTCTTTCAACTCAGGCGAGGCCATACGATACGGTGGAATAGAAATGGGCTGAGTGCCCGGAGCCAAATCAATGCAGAAGTCAATATCCCTATCGGGTGGAATACCCGGCAGGTCTGAAAATACCTCAGGAAACTCGCGAACAACAGACACAGAATCAATAGAAGAAACCTCGGCACTAGAATCACGAACATATGCCAAATAGGCCAAACACCCCTTCTCGACCATACGCCGAGCCTTCATATATGAGATAACAATACAGGTAGAATGACTAGGAGTCCCTCTCCACTCTAAACGAGGTACACCCGGCAAGGCTAAGGTCACAGTCTTGGCATGACAGTCCAAGATAGCGTGGTAAGGTGATAACTAGTCCATCCCCAATATGACATCAAAATCAACCATGTCCAGAAATAACAAATCTACACGAGTCTCAAGACCCCCAATCCCAACTATACATGAACGATGGACACAATCTACCACAATAGAATCACCCACCGGTGTAGACACATATATAGTAGTACTCAAAGAATCACTAGGCGTGACCAGATACGGTGCAAAATAAGATGACACAAAGGAGTACGTAGACCCTAGATCAAATAGAACTAAAGCATCTCTACTATAAACCAAAATAGTACCTATGATAACTGCATCGGAAGCCTCAGCCTCAAGCTTGGCTGGAAGAGCATAACATCGGGGGCTGGGGCCCACCACCTTGAACTACATCTCTGGGATGGCCTACTGCTGGCTGGCCTCCACCTCTAGCTGCCTGACCTCCACCTCTAATACCTCTAACTCCACCTCTAGCACCTCTACCTCCACCTCTAGCTGGCTGAGCGGGCTGTGGAACACTCGGTGCCTGAACCATGGCACGGGAACCCTGATACTGAGAGCTGCTCGATGCTCGAGGGCAAAACCTAGCAATGTGACCCATATCACCATAAGTATAACAAGCTCTGGGCTACTGAGACTGCTAACCCTGATGACCTGAATGACCATCCCGAAAACTCTGGAGCGGTGGTGCACTAATAGGAGCTGGTGGTGCACTGTAGGACTGTTGATCAAAATACTGCATATGAGAACCACGGCCACCTGAAGCGCCGTGAGAAACCTGAAGTGCTGACTGAAAAGGCCTAGGAGGATGGCCTCTACCATACGAATCCCTGCCTCCAGACGAGGTACCACTGAATCTTCCTGAATGACGAGGCCTCTTGTCAGACCCCTGACCACCTCCTTGTGATAGAACCATCTCAACTCTCCTAGCCACATTGGCCGCCTCCTGAAAAGAAATCTCACTCCATGTCTCCTTAGCCATCTGAAGTCGAATAGGTTGGATGAGCCCCTCAATGAACCTCATCTCTCTCTCTCTCTCTCTCTCTCTCTCTCTCTCTCTCTCTCTCTCTCTCTCTCTCTCTCTCTTTCAGTGGGGAGTATAAGTAGAGCATGACGGGCCAAATCGATAAATCTAGTCTCGTATTAAGTAACAATCATAGAACCCTGCCGGAGACGCTCAAACTGCCTCCGATAGATATCTCTCTAAGTGACAGGAAGAAACTTCTCCAGAAATAGCTGAGAAAACTGCTCCCAAGTCAAAGCTGGTGACACAACTGGTCTAGCCAGACAATAATTCCTCCACCAAGTCTTGGCGGATCCAGATAAGCGAAAAATAGCAAAGTCGACCCCATTGGTCTCCATTATCCCCATGTTCCTGAGAACCTCGTGACGACTGTCTAAATAATCCTGGGGATCCTCAGAAGATGCACCGCTGAAAGTGGTAGTGAAGAGCTTGGTGAACCTGTCCAATCTCCACAAGGCATCGGTAGACATAGTTGCTCCATCACTGGTTTGAGCTACCACACCTGGCTAAACTGCTCCAACTGGTTGAGCTGCTGGAGTCTGAAACTAGGGAGTCATCTACTCCGAAGTGCGAGTAGCAGGAGTCTGGGCTCTTCCTCCAACCTGAGAGACGGCTGGTGCTACAGGAAGCAAGCCTGGCTGGGTGACACTCTCCATAAGGCCCACTAGACGGACCAGAGCATCCTGGAGTACTGGGGTAGCAATAAACCCCTCTGGGACCTGAGTTGGGCCCACTGGAAGTGCCTGGGCCGGAACCTCATTATCAAACTCAACCTGAGGCTCTGTCGCTGGTGTTGCTGCTCTAGGCTGAGCTTTGCCCCTACCTCGGCCTCTAGCACGGCCTCGGCCTCGCCCTCTGCCCCTCGTAAGAGCTACTGCTGGGGGCTCGGGCTGCTGATCAATGGATGAGGAAGCGCGCGTTCTCGCTATCTGCGAAAGAACAGAGTAGAAATTCAATTAGCATTGAGAAACCAAACTGCACGACACGAAAGAATAGATGTGATGTTTTTCCTAACTCTGTAGCCTCTGGGAGATGAATACAGACATTTTCGTACCGATCCCTCAGACTCTACTAAGCTTATCTGTGAATTGTGAGACCCATATAACCTAGATCTCCAATACCAACTTGTCACGACCCGGATTTCCTACCCTCGGGAGTCGTGATGGCGCCTACTAGTGAAAGCTAGGCAAGCCAACCGTTTGAACAGATTACCCTTTTTCCATTTTTAATCCTTTAACAATTATGAAACAACAATTTATAAACAGCGGAATTTAAACAAGCGGAAGAAATAATAAAACCATTTAAATATGTCCAACACAATTTCTTAAGCAAAGACTACCCAAAATTGGTGTCACAACTTCACAGACGATCTAGGGATACTATAAACAAGGTCTGAAAAATAACTACAGTACTGTTCTGGAATACAAAAGTGAAACAATACGAAAGGATAGAGGGAGACGCTAGGGCCTACGGACGCCTGCAGGACTACCTTGGATCTCCGTATGGACTGAAGCAGCCACCCAAGCTAAGTTCCGAATGTTGTTGCTCCGGGATCTGCAAATAGTGCAAAGTGTAGTATCAGCACAACCAACCTCATGTGCTGGTAAGTGCCTAGCCTAACCTCGGCAAAGTAGTGATGAGGCTAGGACCAGACTACCAATTAAACCTCTGTAGTTAAATCATATACGGCGGAAAGTAAAAGCAGGAATGTACAATTAGACATGGGAGGGGGAAACATGCTGCGGGGAAACATCATTTAAAAATGAAAAGACAGCAAGTAAATATGAAGAACACCACATCTCAATTATCAACAAGAATCAGAAACCAAGCCAGTGCACGGCATTACCCTTCGTGCTTTTACTCTCGTCCTCACCATAAGAATCAATATAAACTGCACAACATCACCCTTCGTGCTTTTACTCTCGTCCTCACCATAAAATCAATATAATCGGCACGGAATTGTACATCGTGCGGCACAGCATCACCCTTCGTGCTTTAACACTCTTCCTCACAAAATAATACACGGCATCACCCTTCATGCTTTAACACTCTCTCACCAAAATGATACACAGCATCACCCTTCGTGCTTTAACACTCTTCCTCACCCAAACAACAATCACAAGCAATAAGGCAAGGAAATAAATAAAATTTCGATAAAATCTCAGCAAGGAAACAATAATTCAACAATCAAATCCCGGCAAAGGAACAATGTCAAAAGCATCAACATCCCGGCAAGGGAGATAACATTAAAAGCAACAACATCCCGGCAAATGAGACAATATAACAATTCTCTTCTCTCTTTTTTTACTTTTACTTCACAACTTGAGCCAATGCTCTATAAGGTTCAATTGCCAATTATACCTCCATAATTCATTATACAACTTGAGCCAACGCTCCTCAATGTTCAAATATAACTATTACTTCTACAAACTTTACTCAACAATAGATATCATCACAAAAGGGCATGAACAATACAAACGGAGTCAAAATAATCATAATATAAGGCCCACGGGCATGCTTGACAACAACGTATAGATACTCATCACCATGCCTATACGTCGTACTCAACAAATAACACATAGCAAATAGGACACGACTCCTAATCCCTCAAGTTAAGGTTAGACCAAACACTTACCTCGATGCCACAAACACAATTCAAGTCTCAACTATCGCTTTACCCCTTGATTCCACCACCAATCCGCTCGTTTCTAGCCACAAGTTACTTAATTATATCAATAAATGCTAAATGAATCAATTCCAATGCATGAAAATAGGTTTTCTAAAGTTTTTTCCAAAAAGTCAAAAATCGCCCCCGGGCCCACATGGTCAAAAACCGAGGTTCGAACCAAAACCTGATTACCCATTCCCTCACGAAACCAAATATACAATTAATTTTGAAATGGGACCTCCAATTGAGGTCCAAATCTCCAAAATTTGAAAAACCTAGGTTCTACCCAAAACACCCAATTTTTTTCCATGAAAACCTTTGATTTTGAGTTGAAATCATGAGAAAAGATGTTAAAGATTGATGAAAACAAGTTAGAAATGACTTACAATCGATTTGGAAGAGTACTTGTCTTTGAAAAATCGGCCAATAGTGTTTTAGTTTTGAAAGGGTTTGAAAAATGAAAGATTTTCGGCTAAGTTATGAATTTGCAGGTCGCAGATGTCGCAATTGCGACCAGGGTTCGCAATTGCGAACCCTTAAGGAACCTGCTACCTTCGCATTTGCGATCATATGTTCGCAATTGCGAACTCGCATTTGCGAAGGGGGTGTCGCATTTGCGACAACTGGCACCTACTGGAGACATCGCATTTGTGAAGTGTACCTCGCATTTGCGAGGTAATGTTGGCCCTGGGCTTTTCGCATTTGTGACATAATTCTCGTATTTGCGAGCCAGGCTTCGCAAATGCGGAACCTGCAGGCCTGCAACATACCCAGTTAAAAACCTGCAACTTCCTAAGTCCAAATTTCACTCCGTGGCCTATCCAAAACTCACCCGAGCCCTCGGGGCTCCAAACCAAACATGCATACCAACCTAAAAACAACATACAGACTTGCTCGTGCAACCAAATCATGAAAATAACATGTAAAACTACGAATTAAACCTCAAAACTCATCATTTTCATCAAGAACACTTTAAAGTTCATAACTCTTCGACCGGAGGCCCCAATCACGTCAAATAAAATCCATTTTTCACCAAATTTCACAGTTATCCTTTAAATACTATAACAAGTTTGTACCGGACTCCGGAACCAAAATACAGGCCCGATACCAATGGTTTCAAACATTAATTCTTCTCTTTATTTCATAGATAATTCAGCAAAACAATTTCTTTCAAAAATTGATTTCTAAGGCTTGGGACCTCGGAATTCATTTCCGGGCATACGCTCAAATCCCATATTTTACTGCAAACCTCCCGGGATCGTCGGAACACGGATCCGGGTCCGTTTGCTCAAAATGTTGACCAAAGTCAACCAAAAATCATATTTTAACTCTAGAAATCTCTATTTCTCATATTTTTACATAAAAGACTTTCCGGATATAGGTCTGGACCACGTACCAAATCGAGGTGAGGTAAAAAGAAGGTTTCAAGCCTCGAAACACGAGATTTATTTCTAAAACAAGTGATGAACTTTCGGGTCAATCACATTATCATAGAACTGTGATACTTTGAGGCTCATTCGAACTGTGATACTTTGAGGCTCATTCGAGCAGGATTCTCAATCAAAGCCTGGGAAGCTATGTGATCCTTAATTGTGCGTCGTGAAGTGTGATATAGGTAAATGGCACATATTACAAAACGTTAAAGAAAGTTTGACAATCATATTGCAATCTTTATTAATGAACAACAATAATTAATAAGTTATTTCATATGTAGATAACAATAAAATGTGGGTACACTTCAAAGATGATGCAAAAGTACAATATCGTTAAAACACTTGGGAACTCGAAATTTTGGGGTAGCAATAATTAATTATTTAGTTGGAACTACTCATTATCTTTAGAAATATACACTTTTACTATATAACTCAATTACAATTTTTAATTTAATATTTGTGTAATATTTTGGAAAAAAATTATACTCATTGAGATAGAGTACACGCGCAATGCACCTATATTAAGACGGGTATAAAGGTGCCTTTAAGTTTCTTGGTGGTCTTAACGTTTCCTTTAGCATTCATATAAATCTTTCATTAAGGATAAAATGATACAATAAAAGTAATAGAATTCAGATTTCGAGAGTGAAAATTCTTAATTTTGATCGCAAATTTGGATATAGAAACTTCAAATTTTTGAAACAAAATTTACTTTTTTGGAAACTCCATAAAAAGTACTACAAGTCACAATAATTAATAATTCAAAATATATAAAAGATATATGAAAAAATTACAGCCAGAGAACAACTCGTTTGGCTCTCGAAATCCGAACTTTTATCATTCTTTTGGGAGGGTGAGATTATTAAATAAAATTGGCACTATTTATCCTTCCGCTTACACTTCATAATTAAGGGAGTATTAGCTGTCAAATCTTGTAATTATGTATGTGCTATATTAAATTTATATTGTAACTCCATATTTGAGGTTTATATAGTTCTAAAAACAATCTGAATATAAGGTATTTATTATGTAATGGGACAATAACCAATTCAAGGTTCGAGAGTGAAAATATAACAATCAAAATTTTATAATAATTGAGGAATCAAAAGTGCCTCGGCAGTGTAATTATCCCTAAAATGTAATTGTCAAAAGTTCATACTAAGATTTATGAGCTCTCTTCTTACAAGCTTTTTCAGATCAAATACATGAGAAGGAAACACAGAATTGAGAAAAAGGAAAAGAAAAAGAGTCAACTAGTGGTATTCTATATTGTGCTTTGCAAAGAAAAAGCAAGCACATAAACTTAGCATTCCAATTGGGGTAAAATGTCATCAATTAGCCACCTTGCAATCAAACTGTAGGCTTTTTCTGTCAAATGGACTCCATCCCAACTGATATAAGTACTAGGGTCTGCACAAACTGGGACTCCTGGAAATCCACAGTGTCTCTTTGCATCATAATTATAATAACCTCCTTCTCCGCAGCAAGCTTTTCGTAGAGAGTTTTGGTCAAATCCTGTATTTTTCGATTAAGAAACTTTGTTAAGCAACATACATGAATATGGTTTTATTCTTATTTCCATTTTTTTTTCCTAAGATTGAGTGAGAAATGATATCTTTTTTACAAGCAAATTAGCATAAAAGACTCACTTTGGAGTCCAATACGTTCAAATGACAATAGCAATGTTTGAAGGACTAACCATGATTCACAGTATTTTGCAGAAGCCACTGATAGGCATTGTAGTAATCACCATAGATGAGTGTTACATTCGGATTCTTTTTCTTCAAGTCTTCGATGGCTTGTTGCTGATTCTCATTGTAGAATATCGCCAAACTATTTAAATCTTTCAAGCAATAGTTTTCATCATATGCCATAGAGTTGTTGGTCAAGAATGTTGTTAAGGTCATCGGGAGACAACCAATGGGGAAATTGCCAGGAATAAAAATTCGAATAGCGCCAAAACCAGTAACTGTCTGAAAGATGCAATCAATTTATCAGCAAACAAAATCAAGAAAGAAAAAGACTAGAAATCAAAAACGTATAACAAAGTTCCTCTGTGCATTTCATGCATTACCACCCTATGATTGAACTATCGGCTTCAACTGCTTATGTTTGAAAACATGCAGTGCCATCAAATTCATGAAGTCATCTGTATGATGAGTTATTTAAACATCTTCTGTACAAAACACAAAATAAAATCATGTCACTCAAAAAGACATTTATTGGAGACAACTTACAAAAGGATATTTTATCTGAGGAGAATAATTCTTTCACAATCCTCTGACAACAAAGTCAAAATTAGTTTTTCTAAAACTAAATTCAAACACTTAAGTTAGAAAAATCAAACCTAAGAAAAATAAAAGGAGAGCGTTTTATTTTTCTGTCCAAACTTGGTGGAAGTAGATATAAGGGTGGTAATCCTCCTTCTCATCTCTCTCTCTCTCTCTCCTTCTTTTTTATTATAAATTCTCTTTAAAACTAAAAACAGAGACATGGGATAACTCACATTAACAGCTTCTACAATATTTTGAACAACTTCTGGCACCATATTTCTCAACTCTTCCATTGTTTTACCTTGGGTTAAGCCGTAAAAGAACTCATTTCCTCCTATTTCTCCGACCAGGAAGAGAGAACTCTTAAGATACTCTGAGCAGTCTAGCAACAACAATTACAGAAGAGGATAAGAAGAAAGATAAAAAATGCTAGTCAATGTGACTTTCTTTTAGCATATTAGCTGTGGTCAAAGAATGTCAGTCTTTTGCAATAGTTTTCCGAAATGTGAAGAAGAAAATTAATTACCATTATGGCAAGTGTACTGGAAATGTGAAGACATCCAACCAAGTTGCATATCTAATGAACCATTGCCGAGTGGATTGAAAATTTTCTTCTCTGCTAGGACTCCGGCTTCTAAAGCAGTAGCTCCTATTACTGCAAAATTTGCACCATGCGCAAAATTTGCATTTTGATCCATGTAAGGATTTAGCAGAGGAAGACCAGATTCGAGTGCTGTAAATCAAAAGAATATAAATTTTTTCATTACTGGAAACAAGAAAGAGAAGTGCAACGTACTAGTAAATGTATAAATCCTTCAAGAAGTTATTAATGATTACCATTTCCACTTTATTTTTGCCTTCTGTATCCATCAATTGGTTATAAATAGGTAAAGCGTGAGTGTATAAAGATAAATGAGAAGAAAATTTATAGAGTTTCCTAAAAATTTGTCTTTATAACAGTACTTTTGTGGTTTGAGATATAATGCTTTGTATCTAGAGGATATATAGGGTGTGAAATCAAGGAGTTCATTCGCTTGTGAGGATCTTCAACGAGTGGTAATTCAAATTGTAATTGCAAAGCATCTGCTTCTGCAAAACAAGTCTCATAGACTAACTTTCTTCACAAAAAAAAAAAAAAAAAAAAAAAGAGAGCCTCAATAGACTAAATTTTTTTCCGCTTGAATTACTTCAATGCCTGTGTAGCATCTTCAACTTTTTAACTAAAGAAAATGTCCTTAGAGAACTTCTTGATGGAAGACTATACTCAAGATTCCATTACTAAGGGGTTGGATCTAAGGTTGAAGACACGAAAACCTTCAACAAAACGGGTAATAAATCATAATGATACTCTGTTGAGCTGTGAATTTTCTTTAGGATTCGGAAAAGTCATTGTCTATTTGATTTGACATTGATGTCAGTGAAATGAAAGAGAATGATTGAGAAACGTGGAAACCACAGACTTAGCTGTTGAAGACATGTGTTTTGGATAAAAAGGTTGTCTGATGTTGTGGAGAGAAAAATAAATAGAGGGGGAAACAGATATTATTACTGCGTTTGATAGCAATAACTAGAGATGTCAAATGAGCGGGTTGATCAACCTTCGATTGGTCAAAACAGATTAGATTGGTAAAGGAGTCAATAAACCCGATCTAAATTTGCTTGAATCAAATAACTGGTCATAATACACCATCCAACATGACACAACATTCTCTCCTTTACTATTTTGCTTTTTGAAAGAAAACGTGAAAAGTTAGTGTGTTAGTTTAAATTCTTTTTATTTACATAATTCTCAATACCCAAACTAGATTTTGCTTATTTGGGTTTGGGCTACATCTTGACCCTTTAGATTATTTGGTTTAAGCTGCATAAACAAATAATTTGATGGATCATTTGAAGTCAGTTCGTGAATTAGAGAAACGGGTCATAATATAACCCATTTGAATTGAGCAGATTACTAAAAAATAAGTTGTTTTTGCTGCCTCTGGCAACAACAACTACAGTTTCTTTATATTATATGCTCCTATTGTACCTTCCTCCATTTGTTTTTTTTTTTCACAAAAAGATAAGTTGCATATACTAAAGATGCAAAATGCAAAGAATAATTCTTTTAGTGGTCTATTCCTAGCCACCCTTAGCCAGTTTCAACCGATCCCCCTACCCAGAGAAAAACAGAAAACTGAAGCATAAGTAGCTAAACAAGAAAACCTTCTTTTGATAGAAATCAATAGTCTATTTAGAAATAAGCAGTAGTAGGCAGTAGCGTACCTATGAAATCAATGATAATCATTCCATCAGAAGCGCGGCCAGTTCCTTTCTTGAAGAAATTTACACCATAAGGAAGCTTTGCAAATGGAGAAACAGATCCCCAAATGCTTAGTCTGATGAAATTCCCTGTATCTGAAAGTGAGTCACCCAGCTGATATATCTTATCGAATCCACACTTGCTTAGTGCAGGAATTTGAAGCATTAGTTGAGCGTCACTTTTCTGGAAACATTGTTGAACAACTAAGAAACTGATAAGCACTTGAATCAATAATGCCATTGCCCAACTCTCTATATCAATGGTGGAATTCAGATATGTTAGCATATGGAATAGTTGGATTCACCTGCCTCTTGAAAGCGGGATCCAATTTCATTTTCTATGTTCCTATTATATTCCATTGATTTCAAACAGCAACCTAGTTGTCATTATCTAATTGGCTTTGATGGTGAATCATTGAATAAGTTGCCGTCTTTGAATTTTGGGGCACAAGCACTTAGGGCTCGTTTGGTTTGAATACAATTTATGCTTGTATTAGTTATGTTGGGATTAGTTATGCTGTAATTAATTATTCTAGGATTATTTTTCGTCTTGATTGTTTGGTATATTGTATTAATTCGAAAATTATCAATTTTATTACTTTATCCTGAAATTACTATTCCACCCTCTGACAAATATAAGTTATCCCGATATTATTTTTAATTCTGTAATAACTTATTCCAGAATTAGTAACCAAACAAGGGATAAAGCGATACTAAATTTTTAAACCTAGTTTATTTTTGTTTATCCATCATACCAACGACCCCTTATAGAAATCGACATGAACAAAATAAGAAATTATTTCTCGGTCACATTTTATGTATATTGTTCCTTTTTATATTATTATTAGTTTGTTTCGAAAAGAAAGTTAATAAATTTTATAGTTAGTACTACATAATTTAATTATACATGTTTTATTTTATACTTAATGAAATAAGTTAAAGTAAAATATATGTCTACTTTTTGTTTAAGATCCCAAGTTGTTTTTTTAAAAAAAAAGTTCTTTTTTTCTTAAATATATTGTTCATTAATACACTATCACATATAGAATGGAATGGAGGGAGCAAGTTTTTTTTTCCTCCTGGAAGTGGCGTTGGTATTTGGTTTGATTAGTTTCAAAAAGCTAGTTATCGGAAAAACTTCGAAACATAATATTGCGAAATTAGTGTATCTTTGGTTTAATAATTTTCAATAAAAATTATTAAAAAAAAAAAGAACAAAAACAACAGTATTTTTTTTTTTGAGCAAACAGGAAATATATATATATTAAAAACTAAGTAGCTCTGAACATGACTTTCATACTTGGTGTCACTAAGGACACTTGATTGCCTATGCTTGCTAGGGTATTGCAAGCATCATAAGAAAGAAACTTTACAAAAATATAGTGTTCTACTAGTTCACTTTCCACAAGACATTTTACATAAGATGGTGGTTCAACAAAAAGTTTTTTCCCCTTTGTTAGATCAGCAGTCTTCTTTGCCATTTGATGAGCTATGTTATTCCTCTGCCTGAATGCGTGCTGGAGGGTTATCTCCTTCTGTTGGTGCATTAACAACCCGTATTCATTAACAATGTCATCATATAATATGTTGCCTTGTTGGATAGACTGGATTACCTCAGTGGAGTCTGTCTCTATTTCAAGAGGGAACATTCCTCACGCTTGTGCTGTTTTGAGTCCCTGTAGGAGTACCTTGATTTCTGCTTGTAATGATCCACTAGCACGAGATGATTTTGCAAAACCAACTACCCAATTTCCATTGGCATTCCTGAATACACCTCCCAGGCCACATTTTTTGTTATTACTATTGAAGCTATCATCTATATTTAGTTTAAACCATCCTTTTGATGGTTTATGCCATCTAATTTTAATGGGAATTTTTTCAGAAGTGTTTATACTTTTTTCAGTGAGAAGTTTGAATTCAGTAGCCCTTTGAATAATATGGTCACCATTGATAGGATTTTCAGTATTGTTTTGATTGTTGTTATTTTTATTTAACCAAATGTACTAGATGGCAAATGGAAAGAAAGAAGTCCAATTTATAAATTTATTTTTTATTGGGTAGTCAAAAGCTTTTAATTGAATAAGCCAGTGTTCATCTTGAGCTTTATAGAAATTTTGCCACCCAAGACTGTCCCAAAATGGTTTAGTGGCTTTGCAGTTAAAGAAAATATGGGTTATGGATTCCTCTTCTTTACATTTGCATATAGGGCAATTTGGATCAATGTTTAAACCAATTCTTGCCACGTATTTCCTACATGGTATCCCATTATTGAGACATTGCCATAAACAAAATTTGATTTTATTAGGACACGCTAAATCCCAAATCCATTTGAAATCTATTTGGGTATCCGTTGGAGGTTCTATAAAATTGTAGCAAGTTTTGGTCGTAAATATTCCCTTTGTAGTTAGAGACCATATATTGGAATGTCACTCATTGGTCCCTTTAGACGAATTCTTATCTTGAAGATGTTCTCCTTAATGTCATTAGAGATGTTAAGAGAGATTTTATTAAAGTTTCAATTTTTACCATTAAAGATATCCTTTATTTTTAAGGAACAATCGGTATTCAAGAGGGGGCCTTCTACTGTATTTCTAAGATTTCCTAAATTGGAAAAAAGAACAGTGTTTTGCGTCAATCAAACATTATAATGTTGAACACCAAACCAAAATGTTTTTCAGAACCAAAAACAATATAAAGGTAAGGTTTTACAAATATTGCTAGTACTTTAGCCCAAAGCATTCTCAAAAGTTTCCCACCGTACAAACTTTAGTCTTTGCAAAAAAACAAAAACAAAAAAAAAAAACTTTAGTCTAACGTACTTTCTACTCTTTCATTTGGAAAAGCTTTTTCTGAAAATTTCCAAAATTCACCCATTGGAGAATTAAATGTCTCACTTTAATTACAGAAAAAGCATATGGACTAAATGTCGAACTATGCCACTAATATAGAACATGCCAAAATATAGACTAGGTGTCGGTCAAGGAAGAAGGGAAAAGCTTCTGTTTTCCATTGATGTCAAAGAGAGAGTCCTAAAAATATGGTAAGCAAGATTAACACAAGAGAAGCTAATATAATACAAATTCTATATTTACCATATATGCGGATAACGAATGTCCAACTTGCGCAAGAGATAATTATATTGTGATTTTCCCAATGCCTTTGTGAAGATATTCGCCGCTTATTCATACGAAGTAACAAATCTAGTACAAATATTCCCACTGACTATCTCGTCTCTAACAAAATGACAATCTACTTCAATATGCTTGGTTCTTTCAAGGGAACACCGAATTTTTGGCTATGTGCAACGCTGCTTGATTGTCACAGTAAAGATGAATTTGTGAGTTTAATGTCACTCCCAAGCGAGACAATATGTTCTTCAACCATTTCAGCTCACAAATTGTCATTGCCATGGATGGTATTTGGCTAATGTAGAGGATCGAGATACAATATGTTGCTTCTTGGTCTTCTAAGATATGGGTGAGTTACCTAAAGAAACAAACCAACATGTGAGAGCTCGTCGAGTCAAAGAGCATCCATCCCAATCAGAGTCACATCATCCATAGAGACGTAGATCATATTTTTTACGCATAAAATATCTTGTCCTGGATTCCCATTCAAGTAACGGACAGCTCACAAAGCTTCTTCCCAAGTTCCTTTTTCGGATGTTGCATGAACTAAGAGAAACATGCAAGCAATAAGACAATTCTAGCCTTGTGAAACAAAAATAGACGAGTTGTCTCATCCAACGACGTTAACATTCAAAGTCTTCTAGGTCTCGATCATTTGCCCGCGCTAGCCGATGATTCTGCTCCAAAGGAACTCCCGCAAGCTTAGCATCCAATAATCCTACCTCCGAGATAATATGTAAGGTGGGTTTACATTGGCTCAAGAATATATCATCAGAGTTTCTTGATATCTCAACACCCAAAAATATTTTAAATGATCCAAATCCTTCATGTGAAAACATTTCAACGATATATGTTTTGAACTTGCAGATAGCTGCAGATTCATTGTCCGAAATAATCAAGTTATCAACATAAACAAGAACATTTATTTGAAATTCACCTCTTTGTAGAGTAAATAGAGAATAATCATAGTATAAATGCTTGAATCCGTAATTTTTCAAGGCATTCAACAACTTAGCAAACCAATATCACAATGCTTGCTTCAACCTATATAGATATTTTTAAATTCTGCTCAATTTCTCCCGACTCGCAACCCGAAACCTAGGTGGTAGCTTCATATAGACCTCCTATTGAAGATCCTCGTGCAGGAAAGCATTGTGCATGTTCATTTGATGCAATTCCTAATTTTTCGCATCAGCCACTAGCAAGAACGTGCTCATAGTTACCATCTAAGTCACCGTAGCAAATATTTCAGTAAAGTCAATCCCTTCTATTTGATGATTTCCAAATATAACTAGACGAGCTTTATGTCGCCCAATAATCCTATCTGAGCTGTATTTTACAGTATAAACCCATCTGCATCCAAGAGCTTTTGTAATGACTCAACCCGTCATTTTGAGCTTTAGCACTTCGTTCAGGGGTCTGAGAGTTTGAGCACTTTCATATTAGGCATTAAAATTTGCGTGTATGGTTGGTTTTGATTGTTGCGACTCAAAATCCCACTAAGTCGTGATGGCACCTAATCCAACCCGTTAGGTAAGCCAAGTAATATAAGTTACAGCTAAATTGAGAAATCAATAATATATACAATAGAATCTATAATGGAATTCAATACAACTACCCCAAGGACTGGTAGTACAAGGCATGAGCTCCTACGATTTAGATTTACAAAGCCGATATGAAGAATAAATATAATATATGTTTGAAGTTTACATAAGCATAGATGAATCCTAAACTACCATGAACAAGAGGTATCTCTAATTTGGAATGCAAGTACGCCTTCAATGCAAGGTTCTGTCTTCCACGGCTACGCAGCTCCAAGATGTGAACGCAAGATGCAGAAGTATAGTATGAGTACAACCGACCACATGTACTCAGTAAGTATCTTGACTGGCCTCGCTGAAGTAGTGGCGAGGTTTTATAAGTCAAAAGATACTCTAATATAACATGTTCAGTTAGATTTGCAATAGAAACAATGATAGGAATAACATAGAACAATGCAAGAGCAAATATGCGAAGCAGTAAATGATTACTAAAAGAAATCATGGTCAGTTTCCTCAATATCGCAACCAACCCTCTTCTTAAATAAATAACCACCAAACAACATAGTAAACCCACGAATCTTCATAATATGAGGATATCAAATCAAATGGAACGACAACATCATTCGTGCATTTATCTCATCCTTACCAAATATATGAATGTATGTCAAATCAATTGGCATGGCAATACCCTTCGTGCATTTATATCATACTAACCAAGCATATATATAACAGTACCAACCAGGTAAAAGAAATGCAAATAACAATAACAACAAAGTGGAAAGTACACAAATAGCAATAACGAACAAGGTGGAGCATATGGACAACGGTAACAGACAATGTGGGAGGCACAAACGTAATTATAGAAATTAAGGTAGGAGAACATATATTCCACTAACTAGAATGGTAGAAGGTTTAGATGAAAGTGGAACAAACAAGAAAAAGCATAGATGTAAATATAACAAACAAGAAGGAAAGCATGATCCTGCCAAGATAAACAGATAGAAGGCATGGATAGAACAATAACAATTAAGGTAGAAGGCAAAAGACTGGAAAACAACAACAAGTCACATAGAAAGCATAGGTGTAACAATGACCGCTCAGAACAAAGACATTAATGCATACGCAAGGGAAAGATATCACAATGTAATGCATGTCTCTTGTCCTCGCCTGCACGGAAACACCCTTTGTACCATGAACTCTCATCCTCGCATTGTAATATAAAAGCAATTGCACGACATCACCCTTCATGCTTTTACTCTCTTTCTTACATGATAATATAAAACAATGGCACGACATTATCCTTCGTGCGTAATAATATATATAAAATGGAACGGCATCACCCTTCGTGCTTTACACTCTTCCTCACATGATAATGTATATGCAATGGCACGGTATCACCTTCGTGCTTTACATTCTTCTTCACATGATAATGTATATAAAATGGCACAACATCACCCTTCGTGATTTACACTCTTCCTCACCAAGCAAATGTATATCAAACAATAAGCAAATAGGAAGCATGGATAACATCAAGAAGAGTGGTTACGCAAATACACCATGTGAACATGAATCACATCTCTTGAACCAATAAACAATTCAATAAACCTCATGAACCCCATTGTTCAAGTATCTCGACAAAGCTCAAACATGCTTTTCAACATAAGTATGGAACCCAAGTACTTTCGAATTACGGTCATAAACATGTAATTGTGATTAGGTATAGTGATGACCGAATTTATCACATCAACAGTTTCACAAGGAGTTCTTCAAATTTAATCAAGTTATAATAAGCTGAATCTGATTTCTAGTATTGAAATTTATATTCATATTATTATAAAAGTCGAGTAAAATATAAGGAAAGAAAATTATATATTTCAACAAGGCACAAAGAACCGTATAATCTACTCGAGCATGGATAACCTTGGCACATGCATATATGCTCATCACCTCCCATATACATCACCCCCACATGTAGCAAACAATATCATTTTATTAGGAAAAATTCCCCCAATAAAGTTAGGCAAGACACTTACCTCAAATAAGCTAAATCGATACTATAAGAAGCCATTCCCCAATAAAATAAACTTCGGATGGCTCAAATCTAGCCAAAATAACTTAATAACATAAATAAAAGCCATAGGAAATGATTCTGAAAAATAAAACTTCGATCTTTAACAAAAATCAGAAAGTCAACCCCCGGCTGGTACCTCGAAACCCTACAAAACACACTAATTTCAAATACCCATTTCGATACGAGTCCCACCATAACAATTTCATCCAATTCCAACCTCAAATCATCAATTTATGATTTAGAAAAGTTTTTACTAAAGTCCCCAATTTCTTTAATTTGATTCCTCAAACAATCTCTAAATTCAAGGTTAGAATCATGAAACACAAACAAATCTGAGTCAAAAATACTTACCTCAATCCAAGTAGTGAAAACCCCTCCAATCGCTCAAAATCGAGCTTCAAAACCTTGTGAGAAAAAGTAACTATTGGTTGTTCCTGTATATGTGTCCACGCTAGTGGGTGATTCTGTTGTTGTGGATCAGGTTTACCGGTCCTGTGTAGTGACCTTTCTATGGTCATGAGACCAGAGTGGATCTTCTATTGCTCGATATGATTGACTTCGAGGTCATACTGGGCATGGAGTAGTTGTCTCCGTACCAAACCATCTCGATTGTCATGCCAAGACTATTACCTTGACGATGCTAGAGTTGCTTAGGTTAGAGTGGAGAGGCTCATCTATTAGTACATCCAATCGGGTTATCTCCTTCTTGAAGGCTCAACATATGGTCGGGAATAGTTGTTTTGCCTATATTACCTTTGTTCGGGATACTACTGTGGAGGCTCCCATGATAGATTCAGTGCTTGTAGTGCGGGAGTTTTCCGGTGTACTTCATGCTGATCTACCATGCATGCCACCGATTGTGATATCAATTTTGGTATTAATTTGGCACCAGGCACCCAGTTTATCTCTATTTTGCCTTATCGTATGGCTCTAGCGGAGTTGAGAGGTTTGAAGGAGCAGCTTCAGGAGTTGCTTGACAAGGGATTCATCAAGCTGAGTATGTCACCTTAGGGTGCACCGATATTATTTGTGAAGAATAAGGATGGGAGTATACGGATGTGCATTGACTACCACCAGCTGAACAAAGTCACCATCAAAATAAGTATACATTGTCGTGCATTGATGATTTATTTTATCAGCTGTAGGGTGCTAGAGTATTCTCGAAGATCGACTTGAGATCAGGGTATCATTAGCTGAGGATTCGTACTTCGGATATACTAAAGACATTTTCCGAACTAGATATGAGCACTATGAGTTTCTAGTAATGTCCTTCGGCTTGAGCCATAGCAGTATTTATGGATTTGATGAATCAGGTGCTCATGCCATATCTTGACTCATTTGTCATTGTCTTTATTGATGAAATATTGATGTACTCCCATAACATGGAGGAGCACAACCAGTATTTGAGGATAGTGCTTTAGACTCTGAGGGAACAAAATCTATATGCTAAGTTCTCCAAGTGCGAGTTCTAATTAGATTCTATAGCTTTCTTGGGGTATGTCGTATCAAATGAGGGTATTAAGGTGGATCCTAGAAAGATCGAGGTAGTTCAACATTGGCTCAGGAGCTTCTTGGGGTTAGCAGGTTATTATTGTCGGTTTGTGGAGGGCTTCTCATCTAGTACAACTCCTTTGACTAGATTGACCCGGAAATGTGCTAAGTTTAGATGGTTCGATGATTGCGAGGCGAGATTTCAGAAGCTTAAGACCGCATTGACTACAACACTAGTGTTGGTTTTGCCCTTCGGTTCATGGATTTATATTATGTATTCGATGATTCACACGTTGGTTTGGGTTGTGTATTAATACAGGAGGGGAGAGTTATTGCATATGCTTCTCATCAGTTGAAGCCCCACAAGAAGAATTACATTGTGCACGATTTGGAGTTGGTTGCGATAGTTCATAAAGATCTAGAGGTTATTTTTATGGAGTGTTGTGTGAGGTTTGCACTGATCGCCGCATTTTACAGCATCTGTTTAAGTAGAGGGATCTTAATTTGAGGCAGTGCATGTGGCTTAAGCTACTGAAGGATTATGATATTACCATCTTTTATCATCCGGGCAAGGAGAATGTGGTCACAGATGCCTTGAGAAGAAATACTGAGAGTATGTGTATTTTGGCGTTCATTTCAGCAGAGGAGATGCCATTGGTTTTGGACATTCAGTCCTTAGCTAACCGACTTGTGAAATTGGATATTTCAGAGCCAGTCAAGTTCTTGTATGTGTTGTGGCTTAGTCTTCTTTATTTGTGCAGATCAAAGCTCGTTAGTATGATGATCTACACTTGTTGGTTCTTAGAGAGACGATATTACAAGGTGATGCCAAGGAGGTTACTATCGGAGATGATGGTGTTCTGCGACTCTAGGGTCGTTTACGTGTTCCTAGTGTTGATGGCCTGAGGGAGACGATTCTAGAGAAGGCACACAGTTCACATTATTTCATTCATCCAGGTGCCATGAAGATGTATCGTGACCTGAGGCAGTATTACTGGTGGAGACGGATGAAGAAGGACATTGTTGAGTATGTGGAGAGATGTTTTAACTGCCAACAGGCTAAGTACGAGCACTAAAGGCCAGGTGGATTACTTCACTAGATGGTTATACCGAAGTGGAAGTGAGAGTGCATCCTTATGGATTTCGTGGTTTGTTTGTCGTGGGCATTGAGGAAATTTGATGTCATTTGGGTCATTGCCGATAGACTGACCAATTCTACATACTTTATTCCGGTGATGACTTCATACACATTAGAGAGGTTAGTCCAAATTTATATTCAGGTGATCGTCCGACTGCATGACATGCCTATTTTCATTATTTCAGATAGAGACACTCAGTTCAATTTGCATTTCTAGAGAGAAGTACATAGTGTGGTGGGTACCCCGGGTAGAGCTCAGCACAGTCTTTCATCCGGAGACCGACGGGCAGCTAGAGCAGACAGTTCACATTCTGGAGGATATGCTCACAACATGTGTGATTAACTCTGGAGGGTAGTGGGATCGATTCTTACCATTGGCCAAATTTGCTTATAATAACAATTATCAGTCCATCATCAAGATCGCTCCATTTGAGGCCTTATATGGCCGACGATGTTATTCTCCTATCAGTTGGTTTGAGCCCGGCGAGGCCAGATTATATGGTACTAATTTGGTAAAGGATGCCTTGGATAAGGTAAAGTTTATTCAGGAGCGACTTTGCACAGCACAATCTAGGCAGAAGAGTTATGCAAATCAGAATGAGCATGATTTGTCATTTATGGTGGGCAAGAAGGTTCATTTGAAAGTCTCGTGATGAAGGATATCATGAGGTTCGGAAAAAGGGGCAAGCTGAGTCTGAGGTTCATCGGTCTATTTGAGATGTTGGAGTGAGTTAGTGAGGTTTCATACAGGCTTGCTTTGCATCCTAGTCTATCGGGAGTTTATCCGGTATTCCATGTGTCTATGCTCCGGAGGTACCATGCCGACAGGTCCCATGTGTTTGATTACAGTACAATTCAGCTAGATGAGAGTCAAGGTTCATCGGTCTATTTGAGATGTTTTCTTGTTAAATGACTTGCAGAGACCGTTGGTTTGGTTTTGGAAGGGTTCAGATTGAATCCGGAACACTCAGTTCCATTATAGTGGCCTAAGGTGGCCAAGTTTCACTTGAGTCAACACTTTGAATAAATAACCTCATAATCGAGATTTCATGGTTCCAATAGGTTTGTATAATGATTTTGGACTTGGGATTATGTTCGGATTGAGTTTCAAGTAGACTGTGAGTGTTTCAGCGCTTATTGTCAAAAGTTGGCATCTTAAAGGTTTTGGAGTTTTCTAAGTTGATTTGAAGTAGACTTTATTGTTATTGATGTCTGTTCGGGATTCTGATCCTTGGAATAGGTTCATACAATGACTAGTGACTTGAACATAAAATTTGGCGTCATTCCGAGTTGTCTACATATGATTCGTCGCGTTCGGAGTTGGTTAGAAGAAGTTTGAAGTTTAGTTGATTAATTTGATTTTGAGGTGCGGTTTTTGGTTTTGATATTATTTATGTGTTCTGAAACTTCAAGTAGGTCCGGATTGTATTTTTGAACTTTTGGTATAATTGGATGGGGTCTTGGGTGGTTCGGGTGAGTTTCGGACCACTCGGAGCGAAGTTGAAGTTGTTAGATTTTTTATGGTTCTGGTTTTGTTCTTCACGAACGCAGTGGGAGTCACACTTTGGCAATGAAATATTTGGGCTAGAGGCATTTTGTGCTTCATGTTTGGGTTGGGTAAGCCATGTTCGTGAAGGCTTGGGGCAGTGGAGCTACGCATTTGCAAGAAGGACATCCGCGTTCGCAAAGAAGAAGCTGGGACTTGAGGTTGAAATTCGCATTCGCGTAGGTCCGGTCGCATTTGCGTAAGGTAGCCCAAGTAAGGCATCGCGTTGGCGAAGCCTTTCTCGCGTTCACAAAGAGGATATTTGGGGCAACTGCAAATTTTGCCTTCGTAATCGCGAGGAGGCTTCTGCGATCGCAAAGAGGAAGGGCATGGGCAGAATGCATTTTTATTTTGGGACTTAGGCTCATTTCTTTCACTTTTCACTTGTCTTGGGCGATTTTGGAGCTCTTTGAGGGGGGGGAGGGTTCATCAAGCATTATAAGATGAGTGATTTCTATAAATTATGAGTTAAATAAAAAAATTATGAGTAGATTTTAACATAAAAATTAGTGAAATTCTGGGAATTTTGTTAGAAAACCTAAGGATTAGTAAAAATGGAATTTGACCACGAAATTGATTATAAAATTGGGTATAAGTTATGTATTCGAGTTTGTAAGGTCATGTAACTTTGAAAAATTACGAAATTCGGGCACGTGTGCCCGAGGTTGACTTTTGTTGACATTTTGAGTTTGGTTGGAAAATTATTCTAAATAGTAAAATTATGAGCAGTTGAGCATATATTGATTGGTTTGTACGTTGTTTGATTAATTTCGGGTTGCTCGGGTTGCTCGGTAAAAAATATGTTCTCTTTGTATTCCTATCATCGTGTTGTGTTTATGTGACCGATAGTTCGAAAAATTTCTTTATTTCTGTGGATCGGGCCGTATGCCTCAGTAGTGCTATGAAATAACATTACGGATCGGACTGTACGACCTCGACAGTATAGATGCATCTATGAATCGGGTCGTACGACATCGGTAGTGTATACTATTATTATGGATCGTGTCGTACGACCTCGACAGAATTCATGCCTAATATTTGATTGGAGTCAGAATACACATGAGCTTTCCTTCTTGACCTAAGACTTGACATTTACTTGATGTTCCTTGTTCGTTTGAGATAACATATGGTATTTGAGGATCTAATATTATTATTATTATGTTGAAGAATCATGTTAGTTACAATTACTTATTTTATCGATACTTATTTTGTTTCATGCCTATCTAGTTTCATATACTTTAGTTATTGAACCTCTAGTAGTAGTAAGTGTCGTTGTCAACCCCTCGTTACTACTTCTTCAAGGTTAGACTAGATACTTATTGGTTACGCGTTGATTTACGTACTCATACTATACTTCTGCACTAATTGTGCAAGTAGTTAGGCAGGTACTTCAGGAGGTCATTCGGGTGCGCATACGCACTCCAGAGACTTAGTGGTGAGCTGCTCTCCATGCTTTGATCTGCAACACTCAGAGTCTTCTTCTTGTTATGTTTATTATTTTTGTCTATTTTATTTCAGACAGTAGGTATAGTAGTTTCTATATTCTACTAGATTGCTCGTGCACTTGTGACACTAGGTTTTGAAAATTTTTAGTGGATGTTCACGGTTGTACCTAATGTTATTATCACTTCGCTTCATGTTATTTATATTATGTGATTTGGTAAGGAAGAATGTATATTTTTAAGGTTTCTAAATTTAATTTCATTTACTTAATGTCATTCCTAATTTTAAAAGTATAAAAGGATAGATAATTAAGTTGGAGATTTACCATTGGCTTGCCTAATGACATCGTTAGGCACCATTACAGCCTAGGGTGGAAATCCCATTGTGACAATTCAATTGTTCATTTTAATCGGCACAAGTTTTCATTTCCTCAGTTTATTTTAAGAGTGTAAAAATAAAGATAGTATGTGACAACCTAATTTTGCCCCACATCTATCTGTTCTATCGTGTATCAAGAATTGTTTGATAATTCGACTCATTTTGTTCTATTTGATTTAGAAGACGTTTGACCTTATTTCATTATACTATATGAGTATTTTCATTCTTTTTTTTTTACAATGAAATAGAATATAAGATAAATTTTTTTAGTTGAATCGCACCTCAATGTAAAAGTCTAATATAATGAACATTCATAGTGGGAAGACGAGATAAAGAGAAAAGATCCAAAAAAATTAAGACGAATGAAAAATTCAACAAAAGCAAAATTATTCATTTTCTTCTATTAAAAAATTGATGGTTTCATTTGAATTTTTTTTATTATAAAAGAATGATTAAAATCAAACCGCGAACACAACCATGAGGTGAGTATAAACTTACACTCATGAATTATGTGTTAAATTTGTTAAATTACTTTTTCTTTTTGTTTTAGGATTAAGCATTAATTTTCTCAGAGATTTTCTTGGTCCATTTTAAAATTAATAAGAGATAATTTTGTAAAACAATTTATTTTATTGGAATTTGCATTATCATCTTATCAACATTATGTTAAAGTGTAGATATGATAGTAGGCAAGACGAAAGCGCTTGTCTAACTGAATAAGAGAGTTTAGTCCTATTAACTCTTTTCTTTTCTAAACTGGAACTAAGCAAGGATTGGACAGTTTTTTTTTTTTTTACTTTAACAAATATTTTTATCATTAAAGTTATTAAAAAAGTGATGAAAATAAAATAAAAAAGCTATTTTTATTTCTCTAATTGAAAAGTTTAAAGTTGTTCATTCCTTGGTTTCGCATAAATTAGCCTACCCATTTATTACATGAAGAGAGACGTAAAAATTGCACGGGGCGTCCTATTTGGTCGCCCCCATTTAACCTATACCCAACAACAACAACAACAACAACAACAATCTAGTATAATCCCACAAGTGGGGTCTGGGGAGGGTAATATGTACTCAGACTTTACCCCTACCCCGAGGGGCAGAGAGCCTGTTTCCAGGAGACCCTCGGCTCAACACAGCGACAAGAGACGATATATTAGTACTATCAATAGACTCATAATAAAATAACATAAAATAACATAGCATAACATAACATAAAAATACCAGCAATATAAGAAATATAGGAAGTACGAAAAAGATGGAAGATATAATAATATCCAGCAGATAAAGCCCTGCATCAGTAGCTGACCAGTGGCATCCTAAGACTAACTCCTAACTGGCTAGTCTCACTCTAGTGTGCTGTAGAAATACTCACAACTTCCCCCTAGCCTATAACCTTAATGTTTGACCTCTACAATTCCCTGTCAAGGGCCATGTCCTCAGTAATCCTAAGTCGCGTCATGTCCTGCCTGATCACCTCTCCCCAATACTTCTTAGGTCTCCCTCTACCTCTCCTCGTGCCCACCACAGCCAGTCGTTCACACCTCCTCACCGGTGCCTCAGTACTCCTCCTGTGAATGTGCCCGAACCATCTGAGTCTTGCTTCCCGCATCTTATCCTCTATGGGGGCCACACCCACCTTCTCTTGAATATCTTCATTCCTAATCTTATTCATCCTTGTATGCCTGCACATCCACCTCAACATCCTCATCTCTACTACTTTCATCTTATGGATGTGCGAGTTATTAACCGGCCAACACTCGGCCACATACAACATGGCAGGCCTAACCACTGCTCTATAAAACTTACCTTTTAGTAACGTTGACACTGGACTCCCGACGATAACCTCCACTTCATCCACCCCACCCCTATACGGTGTGTGACATCCTCGGCGATCTCCCCGATCCCCTGAATAACTGACCCAAGGTACTTGAAACTACTTCTCTTAGGAATGACTTGAGAGTCAAGCCTCACTTTCACTCCCGTTTCCGTCGGCTTGGCCCCAAATTTGTACTCGAGGTATTCCGTCTTCGTCCTGCTCAACCTGAAGCCTTTAGACTCAAGGGCTTGTCTCCAAACCTCTAGCCTCTCATTGACGCCGCCTCGTGTCTCATCAATTAGAACTATGTCATCAGCAAATAGCATGCACCATGGCACATCTCCTTGAATATGATGAGTTAGTGCATCCATCACCAGGGAAAATAGGAAAGGGCTGAACACAGACCCTTGGTGTAACCCCGTAACAACCGGAAAGTGCTTGGAGTCGCCTCCTACTGTCCTAACCCGAGTCTTAGCTCCATCATACATGTCTTTAATCACCCTAATATAGGCCGTCGGGGCCCTTTAACCTCTAAGCAGCTCCATAAGACCTCCCTAGGAACTCTGTCGTACGCTTTCTCTAGATCAATAAACACCATGTGGAGATCCTTCTTCTTATCCCTGTATTGTTCCACCATCCTCCTAATAAGGTGGATATTCTGTGGTAGATCGCCTCGGCATGAACCCAAACTGGTTGTCTGAAATAGACACTGTCTTTCGCACTCTCATTTCTACCACTCTCTCCCAGTCTTTCATGGTATGACTCAGTAATTTGATACCCCTATAGTTGTTACAACTCTGGATATCGCCTTTGTTTTTATACAACGGAACCATTGTACTCCACCTCCACTCTTCAGGCATCCTATTAGTCTTGAATATAACATTAAACAATCCAATAAGCCATTCCAAGCCTGCTCTTCCCACACACCTCCAAAGTTCAACCGGAATTTCATCTGGCCCGGTAGCTCTGCCCCTTCTCATCTTACGCATTGCCTCCATGACCTCATCAACCTCAATATCCTTACAATAACTTAATTTATGGGGACTGTTGACATTCCTCAATTCACCTAGTAAAATATCTTGATCCCCTTCTTCATTTAGGAGTTTATGAAAGTAGGTCTACCATCTCCTCTTAATTTGGTCACCCCCCATCAAAACATTGTCGTCATCATCTTTTATGCACCTTACTTGGTCCAGATCCCGAGTCATCCTCTCTCTCACCTTAGCGATTCAGAATAACTTCTTCTCCCCGCCTTTGTTCCCTAGTTCCTCATACAGACGAGCAAAAGCTGCCGTCTTAGCCTCCGTCACTGCCATCTTCGCCTCCTTCCTAGCTACCTTATACCTCTCATTGTTCGCTCTCTTCTCCTCCTCATTAGTGCTCCCTATTAACCATAGGTAAGCCGCCTTCTTTGTTTCCACTTTACCTTGGACAACTACATTCCACCACCAGTCTCCTTTGTGGCCACCGGTGCGGCCCGAAGATATCCCTAACACCTCTCTCACCGCCTTCCTTATACAGTTCGCCGTCGTCGACCATATAGTGTTTGCATCCCCACTACTTCTCCAAGCTCCCATTGCCGATAACCTTCCTTCCAAATCCTGAGCTTTATCCTTAGTCAAAGCGCCCCACCTAATCCTCGAGCATCCTCGTATTGACATCTTCTTCCTCGTTATCCTAATACCAATGTCCATCACCAAAAGCCTATGCTGCGTCGCAAGGGTCTCTCCTGGGATAACTTTGCATTCCTCGCACAACCTTCTATCGCATCTCCTGAGGATGAGATAGTCAATCTGAGTCTTCGCCACCGAACTTTGGTAAGTAACCAAGTGCTCCTCCCGCTTCGGAAAACATGAGTTCGCAATCACTAGATCGAATGCCTTGGCAAAGTCCAACAGCAAAGTTCCCCCTTCGTTCCGCTCCCCAAAACCAAAGTCGCCATGCACCTCAGTATAACCACCTGCCGACGACCCAATATGACCATTGAAATCTCCTCCTATGAATAACCTCTCGGAAGGCGGAATACTACGAACGACGTCATCCAACCCCTCCCAAAAATGCCTTTTAATCTCCTCATTCAAGCCCGCTTGCGGCGCGTACGCACTAATGACATTTAAAGTACACTCACCCACCACCAATTTAATAGTCATTAGTCTATCATTCACCCGCCTAACCTCTACCACCGACTCTCTAAGATGACTATATACCAAGATACCCACTCCATTCTTACCTCTCCGGACTCCAGAGTACCACAACTTATACCCATCCGCATTTTTCGCCCTCGATCCAACCCACCTAGTCTCCTGGACACATGCTATATTAATCTTCCTCTTCTGAAGGATCTTTGCCAACTCTATAGACTTACTCGTTAGTGAACCTATGTTCCATGACCCGATTCTCAACTTATAGGCTCCCTTGCCCCCTTTACCTCCCCTACCTCCCATCCCACCCCCTAACCCCGACCCTACACTCTGCCCTACCCGAGGACATGCCCTTAATCTATCATCCCAAACTGTAGCTACTATACCTACGACAATCTAAATAAAACTCGCTAGTGCACAACGGACAACGAATCAAACTAGAAGGAAACAAGTGACTACTAGTACACTAGTAGAATGATTGAACTGAACTATTGTGAACTAAAATAACATCAATTTAGCTAACACCAAAAGAGAACGGGAGGTACCAACTCCTGAGAACCAAACTTGTGTTTATTTGCTGTACTCGATGTAGTTGTACGCTCACACACCGCTTCCCACCACCTTTTGCTGACGCCCGTCCAGGTTGCTCTCCTTTGCTAGTACTCGTGCGCCCAACTTGTCTCCAACACTTCGAGAATTTCCCTGAAAACACCGAAAAACCATGACCCAAAGACCAAAAAGAGGGCAGTCACCGCTACCACTGGTGTAGCCCTGACAGTAGTAGGGAAAATGTGGGGAGAAAGCAAAGAACTACACAAAATTCACCAAGTTCTACCGTAGTACAACAAAATGAACAGATCAAAACTATACCCTCAAGAAAAATAAATCAAATCCGGAATCTGAAAATAAATCAAATCTAGAAAGAACAAAAGGAAAATAAGTGAGAAATTATTTTAAAAAAGGTACTATACCTGAAGAAACAAATTGATTTTGAGTGCAACCCAAATATCAAAATTCGATTTTGAGCAAAACCCAAAAACCAAAATTTTATTTTGAGCAAAACCCAGCTAACAATTTCGATTATTGAGCGAAACCAAGATAACAAATTCGAGATTGAGCAAAACCCAGATGAGAAAATTCAATGTTGAGCAAAACCCAGTTAACAGAAATTCGATTTTGAGCCAAACCCAGATGCCAAAATTCGGTTTTGAGCAAAACCCAGATAATAAAATGCTTACCAGGATTTTCAAGCTCCGATAGTGAACCAGATCGGCGGACTGAGTGAGCTTACTCAGAAAAACGAGATCGGGGATCGGGAGAATCAACAAAATGAAAAGGAACAAAGGAGATTCAAAGTATGAGATCGCTGAAAAACTTACTGGATAGCGTGAGATTCCGGCACCGGTGGTGAGGTGGTCAGATTTACAAGGCTTCTCCACAATTCATATTATGATAAACCAAAAATCCAGTTTTCGCACTACTAAATACTCTTCTGAATCACTTATCCCAACTAAAAAAGAAAAGGAAGAAACTCTACTGAATTATTTTTGACCAAATTCAAACTCTACGCGATTAATGATGGAGAGAAAAAAAAGAAGAAAGGATCAGTGTGAAATAGAATAAAAATCAACAAATTTGAAGGAAGAAAGCCGATCAAACTTGTACCCACTTTTTAAATAACTTCAGCCCCCTTTCTCCTCCTCCTTCATCTTCTTCTTCTTCTTCTTCTTCTTCTTCTTCTTCTTCTTCTTCTTCTTCTTCTTCTTCTTCTTCTTCTTCTTCTTCTTCTTCTTCTTCTTCTTCTTCTTCTTCTTCTTCTTCTTTCTTCTGCTGCTATTTTCTATCTAGTCTACTAGTCTAATACCTTAGAGAAAAGATGATCTGCTGGTGCAATATGTTTTTTTTTTGCTTGCTAAAAGGTGCAATAGGTTGACTTTGCTTACAAAATCTCATGCTTAAATGATTTTCATGTGATATTGTGTGACTGCTACCGTTTGTGAAGGCGAGATATTGCACCAGAAGCTTATTTTCTATCTAGCTTTTACTCCTGGATGATGAACTTCAGGTTTGTATATTATGTCATCGTTCCATTGAAAAGAAAGGAACAGAACTGGGCCATAACAATTGCAGTAAAAGAATCCAGGTAAAAATTATATGAAAAGAGTGTCATTTAGGGTAGTAAACATACAATGGACTGCTCAAGGAACAAAGGCTGTCGAACATGAATTGCTCACCAAGAGTAAATGGAGCTCACGTGCTTTTGGAGTACAAAGCACAAAGCTGTCTCCATTGATCACCTCAAGGAATCAAAAGGAGTGCAGCGAGGAAAGAAGACGCAGTTAGCGCACAGAAGACATTTATGATGTTCATCTTGACGAAAGATTAATGGGAGCTGGGGCGTGATCGAACACGGAGGATCGGCAGTCCCAAAACAACAGGCACATGCTTGGATAAAGTCTTATATTTCAAAGTTTAATAGCTTTAATGTTATATCAATGTTGAGTGCAACACTCAATTTTGATAATAAGATATTTGTTAAATTCAAACTCTATTTCGTTCATTACGTAGGATATCTTGACATTGTATTTTGTCGTTTATCATGTTATAAATAAAACTAACCCTAGGCGTTTGCCTAGTGGATTGAAAAAAAAACATACAATGAACTAAATAACTTCATCTCTATAGCTGAAATTTCCCAGTTACAAAGACAAAAACTTCAGCTCTAGAGTTGAAGTTCGCCAGTTATAAAATAAAAACTTCAGCTCTAGAGCCTACAAGGGTGAGGCAACAAGGGTGAGGCAACAAGGGTGAGGCAAATCACACATGAAATCTAGTCAGCTTTTATCAAAGTGGAATAAAAGAAATAGAATTGGAAGACCAAAATGGAACAAGGCTAAATTAAAGTGCCAAAATAAAAAATTAGACCAAAGTTTAATGGGTTGTCTATGTATTTGGCCAAGGAAAAACAAGCGAACTCACATAATCTAGGTGTACCGTGTACCTATTTTGACCCTATAATAATGAAACATTTTAAATGTACAAAAAGCAAAAAGAAAGAAAAGGAAACAAGATGAAGATGGGCATCGAAGTGTCAGTATTCAAACTTAAGGGGTCTAAGCGGCTATCTAACCCCTCTTAATTTATTTGCTTTGCTTAACGCATTTTGTTTCTTCTTCTTCTTGATACCCTAGAGCTGCCCTTGGATGTCGTTGGGAGCAAAACGTAATGGCTTCTCTGTTCAAGGTAATATGAACGCCAGTGTTCTTTGGCTTTTCCAGTGTGCTGTATACCTGGGGTGTTTGTTCAATAAACAATTTGTCCAGTGATATAATGTTCTTAGGTTGTGTTTTCGGTGGATTGTGCTAATGCCGGGGGTGGGTGGGTCTGCTCCGCCTTCTCTGCTGTTTCTTTCTCTTAGGATTTAGCCAAAATTTCAGCATATAGGGATCGAAGGTTTCCTGGAACACAAGAAGAATTTGAAGATGCTTTGCTAAAGGCGACAACTGTTTATGTGGGGAACATGTCCTTTTACACAACAGAGGAGCAAGTATATGAGCTGTTCTCTCGTGCTGGAGAGATTAAAAAGATAGTTATGGGATTGGATAAGAATTGCAAAACTCCTTGCGGGTTCTGCTTTGTAATGTATGGCCTGAACCTTGCTTTCAGTCTCCCATTTCTTCCATTTTGTGTTGTTAACTTTAAACTGTATAATTTCTTCTCCAATTATGGTACTCATGCTTCAGCTTTAACCAGTTCCTTCTAGTTTTTTAGAATCATGTGCTCCATCTCTACTTAATAAGTACTCTGAAGATTATTAAAGATGCTTAATACCACAATAATTTGATCTGATCAGTCGAATGTACCCATTTGATCTGATTCAGTGTAGTGGTTAATGTAATTTGATACGCTCTCTATAGTTACCTTAGCATATTATGTGTCATTTACTAAGTCTGACTTCCATTTGATGCAGTCAAAGAAGGCCTAGGTTTTCCAACGAAGGTCAAGATACATGGTAGAGGCAAGGGGTCAATATATATATTTTTTTGTTTTTCTTTTTTTTTGCGAAGTTCACTGTGTTAGTTTAAGGCCAATGACATAGGCATAATTCAAGACTGATGTCTGCCGAATAGACACTGTACGAGTAGACGTTTCAACATATAGGGTTCAAGCTGAGAGGTGCTATTAAATTTGTGTTAAGATAGGATGATATGAAGGTGGCTTGAGAGGGAACGATGGGTCTAGATGTACGAGGAAAAGCTAAATTAAAAAGAAGCAGTACGATTGGAAGAGCACATTGCATTGAGCTGTATAATTCGAATGTCTAATGTTCTTAGGGCTTGTGAAACAAAAGGATGGAGGCAAGATTATAATATCAAGGCTTTGGTTAATACTGCTGGATAAGTATGGAGTTAGCTATTGAGAGTAGAGAAGGTATTAGGCAGAGTTCTAGGGAAGTCAGCACTATGGAAAAAGATTTGGATCTTTTGAAGAAAGACCTAGGATATCTTAAAAGGAAAAAAGCCAAAAAGATTGAAACAACAATAACATACCCAGTATAATCTCACAATTGGGGTCTGGGGAGGGTAGTGTGTACGCAGGCTTTATCCCTACCTCGTGGAGGTAGAGAGGCTGTTTCCGAAGACCCTCGGCTCAAGGACAAAATGAAAAGGAGCAGTAACAATAAGCAGTAACAACATCGATATAGTAAAATAACTAAAGCAAATGAAATAACAGGTAGGAATATAGCTCTACGAATAGGAAAGACGAAAAAAAGAAAAAAAAGAAAAAATGACTACAAGACTAATACTACTGCCACTAGTATGATAAAGGAATACTCCTAGCTACCCCCTAACCTTCTACCCTAATCCTCGACCTCGTTCTACAGCAACTACCGTGTTCACCAGCAGGCTGCTCACGCGCTGGTAATCTTACTGGATGCGCCGGCGCGTGGCTGGTCTTTGACAGAAAATGGGCCTATTTCTGTTCGCCTAACACCCAACACCCGCAAGAAAGAGAGAAAGAGGAATAGAGAAACAGATAGAGAGAGAAGCAAGGGGTATAGTGGACCAGCGGTTGGGAGATGGTACACAGAGAGGGGGAGAAAGGGAAGAAGATGGGAGAGAGAGAAAGGAGGAAGAAGGGGGAAGACTAATGGGGATGTCGCCGGCGATGGCCTAGGGACAGATAAGTGATAAAAAAGAAAAGAAGAAAAAGGGAGGGAGACACAGAAGAGGGGAAAGAGAACCGGAGATAGAGAGATGAGGGAAGATAGAAGGAGAGAGAGTGAGAGGAGACCTTACCTGTGAGGCTGCGTCGCTGGCGACGAGGGCCCAAGGCAGCAGTGATTTAGGGTATAGCTACCGTTAGCGAGAGAATGGAAATGTACAACTTTTTATCAACAACGAAAAAGTACTTAAATCTTTTACAAGTCTAGGTATGAAAAAAGCAGGGACTTCCAAAAAATTGAAATATCTGAAAATATTTCTGCAGTTCCACTTTTTTATGGATTCAATCCCATTGCAATTATCTATCTTATTCTGACATAATGATCAATGTCAAACTTTGTCATAGAATTTTTGAATTTGAAGAGTCCGAAAGGGGAGGGATATGCAGGAGAAAAGAAAAGAGAGGAGTGGAGTGGAGAGTATTTATTGTTTCTATTGCATCTATTGGGAGAAAAAGGATATGTGCGACTGTTATTCGACACTAATCCCCAGATACGTAGTTATTTTGTTACCAATAAAAAAAATGTATAGCTATTTTGTTCATAATCCTGAAGTCCTTATTGATGTTACAAATGTTTAGTCAAATGGGGTCTTAGCTTTCCATGTTTCGGCTACTTTTAACTGACAAGGAAATCTCGCTCCTGTTTGGTAGAAAAGAAAAGGAAAATTCCCTCCTATTTTTGTCTTAATCCTTTTCTCCCTTTTTTCAAGTCCAGGGTTGGTTTACTTTGTCTTAGTCTTACAGGTCTCACAACAAAAAGTTGGAGTACTTTGGCTGTGCATCTTTGATGTTATCTCTTGTTCCACTCAGTTGTCGCTCACTTGGTACCTTCTTAATGATATCATTAATGAGGAAATAAGAGAGTTTGTAGCCTGAAAGTCAGAGAAAGATTAATAGATTCCTTACAAAAACGGATGCAAATTAACATTTCGTAACGTGAAAGTAGATCCAGGTTCTTGCTTTAAAAACCCAATGTACTAAATATGTGGTTGCAACTTCCTGCAACAATATCTGTCCAGAAGCTACTATATAGTTCTTTGATGCCTTGCAGAACATTTTTACCAATGTTTCAAGAAAACTTTTAGAGGTTATGGTATTTGTTTAGGTTGTATTTCTTTGGGATGCCTGGGTGGTTGTTGCATTTGTATAAGGGAAGTAAATCTGCTTCTTTGCATTCTCTGTCTTGTTGCCCTGTTCCAAGTATGTCAAATTTTGCCACTTATTTGTACACATTTCTTTTGCAATAGGATTGTTGCTGACGTACTCCCTTTGTGCCATTTTAATTGACTTGGGTTGACATTGACAAAGTTTAAGAACAATGTTTGAATGAATTATTATATGAGGTTTGATGGCAAGGAGTTCAAATAATATTTAACTGCAAAAGGAGAGAAATTGTTGAAATGATGTCAGATGAATAAGTAGTATATATTTATGCCACAGTAAAAAATTGCCATTAGGGAATATCACGAGCTTTTCTCTTTAGTGCTGTCACTGTTTCTGCAGTTATAAGCAAAAACCTATTTGCTCATAATTTTTTTGGTAGTTGAAGTAAATTCTATTTATAAACACCAAGATGGTATTAGGTGTACATTATAGTTTTTTACATGTATACCTTTGGGTTTATCTCCCATTCAGCCCTTTTCCCGTTAAAGGGAAAGAAGCCAAAGAAGAAAACAAAAGAAGGCAAGGAGAATATCATTTTGCATCTGTAATAACTGTAAAAATATTTTCAGGTTCTACTCTAGGGACGACACTGAAGATTCTGTCAAATATATCAGTGGGACAATTCTTGATGATCGCCCTATTCGTGTGGATTTTGACTGGGGATTTCAAGAAGGTAGGCAATGGGGCCGTGGTAGGAGTGGTGGACAGGTAATCTCCTTAGTGGTTCATCCTTTTATCTTGAGATTCATGCTAGTGTGTGATCTGATTTACATCTTTTTTCCAGGTGCGCGACGAATATCGTACTGACTACGATCCAGATATCCTTCTCTTCAGTTGATAAGCATGTGTTAACAACTTTCTTTCCATTCTTTTAACTATTTTTATATATTTTTTTTCAGAGAAAATATGTTTTGGTCCTATCGTGGCCTAAAGTGATGAACATTGCAATTGAATGGACACTGGAATGGGAATAAAAGGCATGTAACTATTAGGACAAAGTTAGTCAACTATACTTCGTGTTATGCAGAAGTATGTCTAATAGTGAAGTTTCGACAAATGTTATGTACAATGATCAGTAAAAAAACAGGGAAGTTTATGTAAAAATCGACTAAAACATGGTGTACTTTTGATTAAAAAAAGAATCCATTTAAACTTGGAATATTTGCAGCTTGAAAGATTTATGCCAGTTAGTAAACTTGGAGTATTTACTCAGTAAGTAAATTGAGAAAAGGATGTAATTTAATGGATTGACACGTTTTTATTATTATTATTATTATTATTATTATTATTATTATGTAGATATGTACTTATTTTAAAAATTATTACGTAAATATACGTGTAACTTGTCTATATGGCAAGGATAACTAAAGTGGTACTTGACAAGGTAATATGTGTAATTTTGTAAATCATTCCTCTATACATTAACATTGTACTGGTTATTCTTTGTTGATCACTCAAGTGCCTCCTTAAGAAGTATTTATATAGTATTTATTCAGTAAGTACTTACCCTAGAAGTAGCTGTGGGGCATCAAAAGTCTGGTGGATCAGATTCTATTGTCTTTTTCAGGTTCTGTATCATCATCTACAAGAACACAACCCTCCACATCTAGTTACTAGATAAGGTAGTGGTTAAAACAAAAGCTTCTTTCCTCTTCTGATCATAAGATTCTAGAGCATTTTTTCTCAAGTAGTTAGTCACCCTGATTTTTTGTAATTGCATTTTGCTTTGGGTGAATGAACCTAGTGGTCTCAAACGCTTCATTTTTCTGCATCCCTCTCCTGTGATTGTAGGATAATTGACTTGATGAAAGAAATGGAAATTTCATCTTGTCACCAGTGGGATGATTGCAAAGTTTTAACAAGGCAATGGTCAAAGTTTTAACAAGGCAATTGTTTTCTTTGTTATTTATGTTGCAAGGAAATACCTCGAAGTAGATCTTCACTTATTCTTCTGTCATTAATGTTTGTCAGGAATCAGAACTTCTATGACGTAGATCAGTGCACTCTTTAGCGTAAGTGACCATTCTTTTATGAAGGTGAATGTTGGCTCATAGATACGTTAATCAAGGATAAGAAAGATGGTTGACATTGTTTACATGGTTTTCTAATATATACTCCCTCCGTCCTAATTTATGTTACACTCTTTCTTTTTTAGTCAGCCCCAAGAAGAATGACACCTTTCTATATATATATATATATATATATATTTTTTTTTTGATTTGCACCGGGTGTCCGAGTCTCTAAGAGCCCCGACTAATCCCGGGGGTGCACAGGCCCTCGGCAAGGAGTTTCCCGCAAGTGCACCACGGTTAATTCAGGTTTTACCTAGTCCGATGGCCCTCAGAAATTGTTTGCACCCAGTGGGTTTCGAACTTGAGACCTTGAAAGGGAGCAAACCCCAAGGCTCAAGTCAATTGCCACCAGGCCAACCCCTGGAGGTTGACACCTTTCTATATTTAGTGACAATTTAACTTTATAATGCCCATTTTACCCTTAATGAGATGATTTATGGGCACACAAATATCTATGGCTCATTTTTACCACAAGTTTCAAAATTCTTTCTTTTTTGCTTAAACTTCATGCCCAGTCAAACACATCACATAAATTAGGACAGAGGGAGTATGTGTTTAAGAATTATGGTTTAATTCAAAGAAAAGACTTAATGTTTAACCCATGAATGTACACAGAAATGTTATACTTCATGGTTAATCAATTGAGTAAGTTTTCATCACCTTATCTGACTAATGTTTGAAACTCTTGCATGATAGTCCGAGCTACAGGGTTTAAGACTTCATTTTTTCCTTTCTTTATCCATTTAATATTTAAGAATTTTGGGCCGTCATTGAATACCTTAACTAGTTATACGTCGAGGCGGTTATGGAAAATTGGTCCAAAAGGAGTTGGAAGCACAAAGGCAGCTAGTGGATTATGGTACAGGATCATTGGGCGCTTACCCACCAGTTATGCCGCCACCTCACTGTAAGTTTGAGGGCTCTGAACTTAGTCATCAGTTCTTTCTTTGATAATATTGACTCTTTCTTGCGTCTTAGCGAAGAGCTTCGTTCTCTCAAATTAATTTGATAATATGTGGAATGTGAAATGTAACGACTGCAATATTTTTGTCTTCTTTCTTTTCCTTTTTCCAAAAAGGAAGATGTTATTGCATTTGATGAAGAGTCAACTTGAAGCGCCTCTTATCTGCAGATTTAGACTTACTTCTACAGGACTTGTGTGTGCTTTAATGCAGTAGAAAGCTTTTGATTTTAGCTAAGGGTACAACTGACTCTAAGTAATGCTTGTATTAGTAGTCGGTTTGGTGGCGAAGTTCTTCTGAATTGTTATTATCTGCTTGTTTCAATGTTGATTTCACAACCTGTCTATTTGTTGCATGACACCACACTAGTTCGAGTATATGTGCCTTTTATTTGATGGGTTGGGTATAGTTAAGCTGTCAGAGGAATGGTAGTTTTGATATCAACTAATGCTGTAAGCATAATGTCTACATTCTGAATGCTCCATTGCGAATGAAATGTGTACGGCTAAATTGTATAAGTTTGAGCACTGGTTGAATGGCAACTTCTGGTTGTTAACGATTTTGGTTTTGTTCCACTCTAAATTTTGAGCTAGCCGTATTGTTCCCTATAATTAAACTGGCTTTTTCCAAATTCGTGCTGTGTTTCATTAATCTTTTGAAAATCAGATTTAACTTGACATTTCTCTAACAAGGAAAAGTGAAAGGAAGAGATTGAAACAACCCCTTTAGGATTTCAAATTAAGCTTTGAATAGCTGATCCACCGGACCTTCAACCGCCATTGAGTTTTTCTTGCACTTCCAGTAACTTCACAGTTTATATGCCTTAGGTTTTGCAATATAATGTGATAGATAATAAACACGGTACACTTACTTTTACGGTGTCTATGGCAATCACTGATACAATAAACTGCAGATGGTAGACATGGTGGAAATCAAGGTTATGGAGGTTCTTATCGACACGGTAGAGGTATGCTTTACAAAGCTTTTGATTCAGTTCTAATGCTTTACAACATTGTATTTTTCTATCTTTTGTTTCAGTATAGTATATTTAACAAACAACTCTATCTTATGAGGAAAACAGACTATCATCGCAAGCGACACAGGGAAGATGACCACCATCGGTCAGATTATCCAAAGAGGAGTTACGACCGTGAATCTCGAAGAACCTCTGATCATGAGTCCAGACCGGTATTTTCTTTTATTTACTTAAGCTACATCTTTTATTGCTTTGCTTTTTTTCACCAGCATGTCCTGTTCCATCTTTTCATATGTACTCTATGCTCGCCACTGAAACGAAATAATGTAAAATTGGACAATGAAACGAAGTCAGTGTGGATATTAAAGAAGCAAATTCCCTGACTTTAGCTTGTGATTTAACGAATAGGAGATTGAGCTTCAAATCTTTTGCTTCTATTGTTTGTCCCCTCTTCAGTTTTAGTGATATTTGTTGTTGCAATGTGACATTCTTTTGCTGCAGGAGAAGAATCCACGTTTCCGTGAGAGTGGTGATTCTGATGAAGAGGATGATGATGATAGGAAACGGCGTACTTAGTTTTATTTCCAGATGTAGATTGCTCGGAGAAGAGTGTGCTACTTGAAAAGAGTTGTAAGACCTGCTCTCGTCAAGTTCCTTTGTAACTTGTGCTTACACAATTAAAATGTTGTACATTAGAACTGCGCTTCAAAACGTTTTTACACTTAAGGAGTAATCGTAGCTTCTCACTCTCTTATTTTTACCTTCTTTTCTATGTATTTCTGATGGTGTCATTGATGACGTTGATCCCTCAGTGTACCCGAAAGTATTATTTTGTCTAGCTTTATTAAAAGAGATCACTCCGTGCTCAACTTAAATAATCCTTTACTTTTGGCCTCACCCCCCAAAATATGGAAAACGGATATTGTTCTTCAATGTTGTTTTATGCTCTCTAGCTGTTATTTTGTCCAAATTTTGCCTTAGTCAAAACTGACGGTAAGAGACGAATCCGTTACATCAACCCCCCCCCCCCCCCCCAAATGATTGTAACAATACTCCAGTTTGTAGTGTTTCAAATTATTCATAACTAGAGCGATATCAAAAGAAATTCTAACATTAAAAAGTAAATTAAGCATAATAAAGAAGAAAAATGCAAACGTGGAAGAGAGTTAGTATTAAAGGATTTTTTTTTTTATATTTTGTATTTTGCAGACAAAGGTCTAAAGTGTATTGTTACTCAGTAAACGAAAAAAAAAACGAAATTAGGATAAATTTTTTAAAATATGTTAACTTTTGACATTTTTAGTTTGAAAATTTATTATGAGTTAACTTTTAGATATTTAAGTTTTAAAAAGAATTTATTAAGCAATATAACCTCAAATTTGGAAAAAGTTTCAGTGCGTATGCTCCAAATGAACACCCAGAATATTGAGGCTTACATCTAGACGAACGCCCAAAAGGTTGGGGCGTATGATGCTTACATCCCACCAGTACGCCTCAGTGTATTTTTGGTATGTCTCGCCCAAAGCAAAAATGCTCCTTAAAACACAAGATATGAGAAGTGTGTCATGGCGTGAATTTCACACTGTGGTTTATGTTCAGTCAATTGAGAATTATGACCATCATGATGTGTCTTTATCATTTGCCGAACACATCTAAACGTAAAAATAGAAGAAGGGTAGGATTTCAATTAGATATCTTCGGCTTTCGAAATAATTTGCAAGTATTTTACAGGCTATATTACTATGTAAACTAATTATGTTAGTTTTGTGGAGAACCAACTTGCTAGAGGCCGAGTCCGAAACTTAAATGACAACTTTTTGGACTCAAAACACATTTTTACGGTTTAAAAAAAACAAGTTACTTTTCTACCTAAAGCGCCACGTTTTACATATTTTGCCCACAAGACCCACGTGAATTTCCGAGCTTTTTGAAATGGCAATTTCCTAACCATGTGGGTCCCTCAACAGTACATAGCAGCCTTTTTATGATCTCTTTTTGCTGCCACTTTTGAAATGGCAATTTCCACTTTTACTCTCTATTGAACCTCAATAGTAAGAGTGTGCCAGAAATATAATTAAGAAACGGATTTGGGACTAAATTCTTAAGTATTTTTTTTTTCTATCAAGAGTTAGAGTCTAGTGGTATGACGAGAGTCTTTTATACGATAATCATCTTTCGTTTCCATCGAACCAATAATATAGCGATTTTTGGTACAATATCTTTATATAATAACGCCTCGTAAACTTCTATAAAACGAGTCAGAGATTTTAGAAATGTTCAAATGTTCACAATGGTAATAATTTTTTTTTTGATGTTACATCAATTTAACTAAGTAAGAATCTTTTAAGAATTTGACGAAACTTCCAGTTATTTTTAGAAGGTTTTGCAAAAACTTTGGGGAGCCAAAAGTACTTTTTCTTAAAGTAATTGTTTTAGAGTTTGCCCAAACTTTAAAGAAAAAATAAATGCTTTTGAATAATAACAAAAACTAAAAAATGTAGCTTTTTTTCTTAAGGACTTTTAGAACCTAACTGACAAATGACGGATCCACATGAAGAGTTAATTATGAGTGCTCAAACACCCATTGTTTTTACCTGGATTTAATATATTTATATAGGCAATTAGTAAAAAATGTAGCTAAGTAGTGCAAGAGCACCCATAGCTAAATCTTTTATCTTTCGGAACTCTTTCCGACGAGCAATCATGACTATAAAATCTTGGATCTGTCATTATAAATGACTAAGCATAAATTGCTACTCTAATATTAGCAAAAATATTTTTTAAATTGATTAACCAAACATAATCTGCTACTACTTTTTAAGAGTACTTTTTCAAAAAGTACTCCTAATAAAAAGCATTTTTCAAATAATATGATTTTGAAAATATGGTTAAACAGTCTAGAAAAATCTTCCGCTTTTGATTTAGCACATTTTTTATTACGGGCAGTTAAAACTAAACATTTGTATCCCTAGAATGCAAAATTATTTTGTTTTAGAAAGAAAATTTTGAACCCTACTTCATCCGTATCAAACATTAGTCGTTTCAGTAAATTAAATTTGTATTAAAATATTTGACGTATTTAACAAATCAAAATGTTACTTATTCAAATATATCCTTACTATTTAAATTAATTAGTGATTATTAATTAAATAATATCTAAGAGAGATAAAAGTTATTTTGACACACAACCTTATGATTAAAGGTATGAATATCTATGTTAAGGATTCGTGCAAGAACTTTAACAAAATATATAAACAATATTGATCGAATATACTACATCAATATAATAACACTCATTTTTTAGGATTTAGATAAATAGGATTGATAATAATTCATCTTTTTCAAGAACTCAAATTTTTTCTTTAATTTTCTTTAATAGTTCAGACGCATTATTTAAATAATATCTATGATGACTTTTATTAAGGTTGTATTTAATGATTTAAGTACTGTCATCGTTGTAGTACTCCTTATTATTGTTGTTGTTGTTGTTGTTATTATTAAGTGCTATCCCCATTGTGATGCTCCTCGTCGTCGTTGTTGTTGTTGTTGTTGTTGTTGTTGTTGTTGTAGTAGTAAGTGCTAGCTCCATTGTGATATTTCTCGTTATTTTTATTGTTGTTGTTGTTGTTGTTATAGTAAGTGCTGCTCCCATTGTGATACTCCTTGTTGTTATTGTTGTTGTTGTAGTAAGTGTTACCTCCATTGTGATATTCCTCATTGTTATTGTTGTTGTTGTTCTTGTTGTTGTTATAGTAAATGCTACCCCATTGTGATACTCCTCGTTGTTATTGTTGTTGTTGTAGTAAGTGCTAGCTCCATGGTGATATTCCTTATTTTTGTGGTTATTGTTGTTGTTATAGTAAGTGCTACCCCCATTAAGATACTCCTCGTTGTTGTTGTTGTGGTTAGTAATGCCACCATTATAGTACTCCTTGTTGTTATTGTTGTTGTTGTAGCTACTAGCACTATAACTATTAAAGTACTCCTCATTATTGTTGTTGTTGTTGCTAGCACTATAACTATTATAGTACTCCACATTATTGTTGTTCTTGTTGTTGCTGCTGTTGTTGTAAGTGCTAGCTCCATTATGATACTCTTAGTTGTTATTGTTGTTATAGTAAGTGCTACCCCCATTGTGATACTCCTCGCTGTTATTGTTGTTGTTGTAGTAAGTAGATTGTGATACTCCTCGTTGTTATTGTTGTTGTTATAGTAAGTGTTGGCCCCATTGTGATACTCCTTGTTGTTATTGTAGTAAGTGCTGCCTTCATTGTGATACTCCTCTATATTATTATTATTGTTGTTGTTGTTGTTGTTGTTGTTGTTGTTGTTATAGTAAGTGCTACCCCCATTGTAATACTCATCTTTGTTATTGTTGTTGTTAGTAATGCCACCACTGTAGTACTCTTTGTTGTTGTTGTTATTGTTATAGTAGTAAGTGCTACCCCCATCTTGATACTCCTCTTTGTCGTTGTTGTGGTAGTAGTAGTTGTTGTTGTTATTAGTACTGCCACCATTGAAGTACCTCTCGTTGTTATTGTTGTTGTTGTTGCTAGCACTATAACTATTAAAGCACTCCTCATTATTGTTGTTGTTGTTGCTAGCACTATAACTATTATAGTACTCCACATTATTGTTGTTGTTGTTGTTGTTGTTGTTGTAAGTGCTAGCTCCATTGTGATACTCTTCATTGTTATTGTTGTTATAGTAAGTGCTACCCCATTGTGATACTCCTCTTTGTTATTGTTGTTGTTATAGTAAGTGCTAGCTCCATTGTGAAACTCCTCTTTGTCGTTGTTGTGGTAGTAGCAGTTGTTGTTGTTATTAGTACTGCCACCATTGAAGTACCTCTCGTTGTTATTGTTGTTGTTGTTATTGTTGTTACTAGCACTATAACTATTAAAGTACACCTCATTATTGTTGTTGTTGTTGCTAGCACTATAACTATTATAGTACTCCACATTATTGTTGTTCTTGTTGTTGTTGTAAGTGCTAGCTCCATTGTGATACTCCTCGTTGTTGTTATTGTTGTTATTGTTGTTATAGTAAGTGCTACCCCCATTGTGATACTCCTCGTTGTTATTGTTGTTGTTGTAGTAAGTGCTACCTCTATTGTGATACTCCTTGTTGTTATTGTTGTTGTTATAGTAAGTGTTGGCCCCATTGTGATAGTCCATACTTCTTGTTGTTATTGTAGTAAGTGCTACCTCCATTGTGATACTCCTCTATATTATTATTATTGTTGTTGTTGTTGTTGTTGTTGTTGTTATTGTTGTTGTTGTTGTTGTTGTTGTTGTTGTTGTTGTTGGTGTTGTTGTTGTTGTTGTTATAGTAAGTGCTACCCCCATTGTAATACTCCTCTTTGTTATTGTTGTTGTTAGTAATGCCACCATTGTAGTACTCTTTGTTGTTGTTATTATTGTTATAGTAGTAAGTGCTACCCCTATTGTGATACTCCTCTTTGTCGTTGTTGTGGTAGTAGTAGTAGTTGTTGTTATTAGTACTGCCACCATTGAAGTACCTCTCGTTGTTATTGTTGTTGTTGCTAGCACTATAACTATTAAAGTACTCCTCATTATTGTTGTTGTTGCTAGCACTATAACTATTATAGTACTCTACATTATTGTTGTTCTTGTTGTTGTTGTTGTTGTTGTAAGTGCTAGCTCCATTGTGATACTCCTCATTATTGTTATTGTTGTTGTTGTTGTTGTTGTTGTTGTTGTTGTTGTTGTTGTTATAGTAAGTGCTACCCCCATTGTGATACTCATCATTGCTATTATTGTTGTTGTAGTAAGTGCTAGCTCCATTGTGATATTCCTTATTTTTGTGGTTTGTTGTTATAGTAAGTGCTACACCCATTAAGATACTCCTCGTTGTTGTTATTGTGGTTAGTAATGCCATCATTATAGTACTCCTTATTGTTGTTGTTGTTGTTGTTGCTAGCACTATAACTATTAGAGTACTCCTCATTATTGTTTTGTTTTTTTTGATGCTAGCACTATAACTATTATAGTACTCCTCATTATTGTTGTTCTTCTTTTAGTTATTGTTGTAGTAAGTGCTAGCTCTATTGTGATATTCCTCGTTGTTATTATTGTTGTTGTTGTTGTTGTGGTTGTTGTTGTTGTTGTTGTTGTTATAGTAAGTGCTACCCCCATTGTGATACTCCTCGTTGTTATTGTTGTTGTTGTAGTAAGTGCTACCTCCATTGTGATACTCCTTTTTGTTATTGTTGTTGTTATAGTACGTGTTGGCCCTATTGTGATACTCCTCGTTGTTATTATTGTTGTAGTAGTAAGTGCTACCTCCATTGTGATACTCCTCTATATTATTATTATTGTTATTATTATTATTATTGTTGTTGTTATAGTAAGTGCTATCCCCATTGTAATACTCCTCTTTGTTATTGTCGTTGTTAGTAATGCCACCATAGTAGTACTCTATATTGTTATTGTTTTTGTTGTTAGTACTACCTGTCACACCTCCTTTTTCCGCACCCGAGGGGGTGCAAGGGAGTTTTTTCAATTAAAGGACAATCGAAACGGGATTTGTTTATTTATTTCAGAGTCGCCACCTGGGAGATTTAGGGTGTCCCAAGTCACCGATTTTAATCCCGAATCGAGGAAAAGAATGACTCTATATTACAGTCTGCGTACCAGAAATCCGGATAAGGAATTCTGTTAACCCGGGAGAAGGTGTTAGGCATTCCCGAGTTCCGTGGTTCTAGCGCGGTCGCTCAACTGTCATATTTGGCTTGATCATCTGATTTAATACATGTTGAACCTATGTGCAAAATTTAACTTTTAACCGCTTTTGTCATTATTATTATTTTACGAGAATTGCAACGTCGTGAAAACATATCTCGAACCACGTTACATCAATGCACCCGTAGCTAGCGATATATCTCCACTCGGTTGAGATTTGGATTTGGGTCACATAAATGTGTACCCGAATTAAGGAAAATAAATTGTTAAAGGCGCGCCTAAAGCAACTAGCGTCTTGTTATTTTGGGGAAGGTCGTAAAGATCCGTTAAACGGCACATCCCGAATTCTAAACACTTTAATATATACATACATTTAGAAGGCCCCGCAGCTTTGTACATTTTTTTTGTTTGTCGAGGCTCGTCTCATTCTTACTTTTAAAAAGGAATTTGCGACGTCATGGACATGCATCTCGAACCACGTCACAATCAATGTACCCGTGATTAGAAACACATCTCGAATCCGTCGAGATTTGGATTTGGGTCACATGAATGCGCACCCGAATTTAAGAAGGTAAAATTATTAAATACGCGCTTAAAGAGGCTATCGCGTTATCATTCCGGGAGGGTCGTGAGATTTGCTAAACGACCCGCCTTGGAAACTAAATGCTTCGATATATACATTTAACGAGGGCCCCACAGCTTGTGCGTTTTTATTTGTCGAGGCTCATCTCGTCCTTATTTTAAAAGGATATCCTATAGCAACTACGTTTCTTGTCGCGTTTGTCTCTACTAATTGAAAACAGAGATAGTCCTAGTTGATTACATGCTTGTAGGCTTATTTATAGCAGGATTCAAAATGCTTTTACAGAATAAGCAAACGTGATTACGCACACGGACAACTGATTGAACATTACGGCCCAAATCCAGCTCATGCGGGATGGGCCAGACCTGGGCCACTGTTTGTTCGATGCGGGCCTACTTGGTCTGTTTTGACCTGGGCTCAACCTTCATGCGGTTGAGATTGCAAGCTTTGTGTTCTTTGTTCTAAAGCATGGTTTACCAGTTAGATGAGGCAATTTATCGGAAGGGAAAGAACTTAACTAGTAGTGTACAGTTTTCATGCTTGGCATACATTAAAGAATTATACTACACAATTAAACTAAATCCAAGATACAACCTACTGCATTGGGAATACCTTTATCTAACAGCATACATATACAACTATCATTCAATCCCCTACATTGACATCAGCTAGGCTTGTAAGCTACCTTCAGTATCCCAAACAAAAATGTGAGCTATTAGACACTACATGACATTTAACACAACAATCCATGTATATAAAAAACATCTGCAGATCTTCTCTTTTACACTCATTGTTCAAACTTTCGAGTTACATTGGTAGTGTAATTGTGTACCTGGTAAGGAAAGCAAAGGAAGAAAGGAATGATCAGTTGAGTGGTATGCAACAAACACAACAACAACAGATACACATCAACAACACAGCAACAACAACCAGCCAACAATGATGAAGCTCACGAGCAGTCGAGCAACAAACAAACAATCCCAGAACCAGTAATGAACCCACAGAAATAAACAGAGTATTCAATGCAGCAAACACCGGCAGTTCAACAATCACAAGCAGCTCAATCAGGGCAAACAACAGAACTTGGCCAAGACAACTTGACCAAAGTGAACTCTTCTATCGTTTTCAGACAGCGTTTTGTTACAATATTCTCAGAATTTTATGTTTCTTTCTTTCAGTTTTTTTTTTAAGAAAACCTTCTCTTTTAGGCTCCAAAAAGAATCCCCTCCTCCTCTAACGGAAGGTCCCCCTTCTTATAGCCTAATCCCAGCACTTTACAGCCTGCTGGACAACTCAAAATTCCCCCTCCCTGTTGTTTTTCCACTCAGTTATTTTAAATAACAAAACTCCCATGAGATCCCTGACAGCCCCCTTTTAACATTTATTAAACTAAAACAGGCCATGGGCAGCAAGAATATAATCTGACAGCATGTGCTGTCAGACTATTTTAATCCAAAAAGGCTTTATGCACATGTTGTGCACAAGTGCACATGCCCTCCAATTCTAACTGCAACTAAACAAAATCAATCCCTTTATATTTCTGATTCAAATACATCAATTGTAAATAGCTATAGTCGATCTTCAATTTTGATTCAAGCAATGTTCAACGAGACAAATCAAGCTGTTACCACTCAAACAGCTAAAACTATTTAACGACATATATCGAATCGACTATACTAATTACAACATACACAATCAAAGCCAAGGATTAGAATCAAACAGTATCAGCAAGGGGTCAGATTGCACATGTCAGTACAGAGGTTAACTTGGGGATTGATTACTCAAACAGTTTCAATTCAGTAAGTTATGCAGTTCACATACACACGCATTATCAGTGAATGAAGAAACATTTGATCAAATAACAGAGGTCCAGGCAAGGTGTGAGAAAACAGTTGGTAAAATTCAAAACACAATTTGAACAAGATGTTTGGCCATACGAATAGACCTTTAGCACACACACGAACTGGAATGAAGAAGAGAAGACAAACTTACCTTAAAATCTTTGAAAGAAAAGATCAGGAAAATCAACTTGTGTTTGAACAGACCCTTCTCAAAGTTTAACGGACTTTAATCGAAGTGTTTCTCAAATGAGAAACCCTTCGATTAAGGTCCATTAGACCATAAACTCTTGGTTTAAACAGGCATGGAACAGGCACGGAAAACCCTTAATCGAAGTGTTTTGAGAAACACTTCAATTAAGGTCCATTAGACCATAAACTCTTGGTTTAAACAGGCACGGAACAGACACGAAGAACCCTAGGGTTCGAAACAGCAGATCTGGGATTCGTGTTTCCCTGGTCAGATTCGGACCAAACCAAACATGGTTTGGTCAAGAGGGAGGTTCGGGGACTGTCTAGTGTGAAGATGGTGAGGTTTGGTGTAGGTCAGAGTTCGACTCGAATCTTCAAATAAAGATTCGAGACGAAGGAAGGTGATTCGAGGCTAGGGGGTAACGGATCCATGTTCAGGACAGTGAGGTGGTCCTAGGGTGTTCAGAGGGTGGTCATCGGCGTTCATGCCGCCGGGTTCTGGTGAAAGGGAAACTAGGGCGGCTGCTAGGGTTTGGGGGGTTTCATAAGTGAGCATGAAGTTGGAATTGAATAGATAGTGAGAAAAAGCGCCTTTCGTGATTCAAGTAGTAAGCTCGGATTCATGATTGAGAAAGAAATCTTCCAAGCGCAGCTTTAGCTGAATCTATTATAGGGTAGGCTCTTTGGATAGATTGACTTAAGGCGATGAAGGCACACATATTTCAAATCTCGGCTCCCCTCAAGGAAAAAGCGAGATACTTAGCTGAAAGGGTGAACAGTGTTTGGTGAAGACGATGAGTGAAGGGGGGTTCGGATAGGGGGCGTGGGGTGTGAGGGAAGGTTTATATACGGAGTAGAGGATTGGATCCGGGCCGTTAGATCAGATGATCTCAACGGCTTGGATCTGATGGTGAGGGGTGAGACGAGGTCGTTTGGCATAAAAACGGGGTCATTTGGATTTTAGTGAGGGGTTGGGTTGGACCGGCTAAACAGGTCGGGTTACAGGTGCAGACGTGGACCGTTGGATGAATGTGGTTGAACGGCTCAGATCAGACGCCTGATGCGGCGTCGTTTCGGGAGGTGCCTGGGCAGGCCTAGTCTAGACCGGGTCCTTGGACGTGGCTGATGTGGGCTGAACTTGGGCCTCAATTCAAAAATAGGCCCAAGTCCGATTTACTACACCATTTGCACTCTTTTTCTTTTGTTTTCCAATTTTAAAAATACAACTAAATTAAAATGAACTTGCCATATCCAACTAATCAATACTTAACACACACATTCTAAAAAAAAAACAATTCCAAATGGTTAAATCACAACTTGAAATAAAGATGCACACATATTTTTTGTGAATTTTCTTTTTTAATGACCGAATTATGGTTTAATTACCATGACATACATACTTTTGTATTTTGATCGGTAAGATTAAATGCAAAATGGATAGACCCACAAATGACTAACAACACATGTCACGGCAAAATGACAAATTGTACAGCGAGGCCATTTGTCATTATTTTTTTTTCTCTTTTGGAGTGATTGTCCGTGAAGCAAAAATCACGTGCTTACAGCTGCCCCTCTTTGCCCGAAGACACGAAGGGTTTTCGCGCAAAGATGAAGCGGACGATTTTTGCTCGTCCGAGTACTCCGTGTGAAGCATTTTTTGAAAAAGACTTGACCGAACCTTTGCTTCAGAGGTTTCCTACATATCCTGGGCTGAACAGGAATCAGGTCAATATAGTTCGGGAAATTTTGGTAGCTGGGACTACCTCGTGACTGTAGTGTTAGCTGCTGCTGTGCGCCGTTGCATGCTGCTGTGGGATGCTACCGCTCACCGATCTCCTTGTTACATTTTTCTGAAAGGAAAAACAAGAAGCTAAGCTAGAGTATGGATCATGAGATCTCATCTATCTTCAACTTGTTCTTGTTGCCTTGCTTTCTTGTCGGCTAGCGCTTTCCTCTAATGCCTTTATTTTGTGAACTCAGGGGATGATACTGGTCCTTCGCCTTTTCTGAATGCCAGTTTTCATCACTCTGCTTGATCTGCTGGGAACATGGCCCTCCTCTTTAAGCCTTTCAAAGTTTTCTTCAGTGGTTATGGCTTTCTTCATCAAAATTGTTATGCCGGGTCATGCTATAACGTTCCCAAACTGCTTCTTTTGAGACGTGTTCCTTCTTCTTTTTGAATCGCGCGTTTGCCTTGCAGCCTTCTGCTTCTTGGTGCTGGGGTTTTTATTGTTTCCTGCTTGGGGATCTCTGTTGTAACCTTCCGCCTTCAGGTGGGGTTACTGATTCCAGAATCTAGAGCTGAAAAGTATTCCCGCATTTTACTGGTGGGCGGCCTAGAACTTAAATGTATTCCCGCATTCTACTGGTGGGTGACCTAGAATTTAAATGTATTCCCGCATTTTACTGGTGGGCGACCTAGAACTTAAATGTATTCCCGCATTTTACTGGTGGGCGACCTAGAACTTAAATGTATTCCCGCATTCTACTGGTGGGCGACCTAGAACTTAAATGTATTCCCGCATTCTACTGGTGGGCGACCTAGAACTTAAATGTATTCCCGCATTTTACTGGTGGGCGACCTAGAACTTAAATGTATTCTCGCATTCTACTGGTGGGCGACCTAGAACTTAAATGTATTCCCGCATTTTACTGGTGGGCGACCTAGAACTTAAATGTATTCCCGCATTTTACTGGTGGGCGACCTAGAACTTAAAAGTATTCCCGCATTTTACTGGTGGGCGACCTAGAACTTAAATGTATTCCCGCATTTTACTGGTGGGCGACCTAGAACTTAAATGTATTCCCGCATTTTACTGGTGGGCGACCTAGAACTTAAATGTATTCCCGCATTTTACTGGTGGACGACCTAGAACTTAAATGTATTCCCGCATTTTACTGGTGGGCGACCTAGAACTTAAAAGTATTCCCGCATTTTACTGGTGGGCGACCTAGAACTTAAATGTATTCCCGCATTTTACTGGTGGGCGACCTAGAACTTAAATGTATTCTCGCATTTTACTGGTGGGCGACCTAGAACTTAAATGTATTCCCGCATTTTACTGGTGGGCGACCTAGAACTTAAAAGTATTCCCGCATTTTACTGGTGGGCGACCTAGAACTTAAATGTATTCCCGCATTTTACTGGTGGGCGACCTAGAACTTAAATGTATTCCCGCATTTTACTGGTGGGCGACCTAGAACATAATGTATTCCCGCATTTTACTGGTGGGCGACCTAGAACTTAAAAGTATTCCCGCATTTTACTGGTGGGCGACCTAGAACTTAAAAGTATTCCCGCATTTTGCTGGTGGGCGACCTAGAACTTAAATGTATTCCCGCATTTTACTGGTGGGCGACCTAGAACTTAAATGTATTCCCGCATTTTACTGGTGGGCGACCTAGAACTTAAAAGTATTCCCGCATTTTACTGGTGGGCGACCTAGAACTTAAAAGTATTCCCGCATTTTACTGGTGGGCGACCTAGAACTTAAAAGTATTCCCGCATTTTACTGGTGGGCGACCTAGAACTTAAAAGTATTCCCGCATTTTACTGGTGGGCGACCTAGAACTTAAATGTATTCCCGCATTTTACTGGTGGGCGACCTAGAACTTAAATGTATTCCCGCATTTTACTGGTGGGCGACCTAGAACTTAAATGTATTGAAATTGTTTCCCCGTTCTTCCGAGAAAATATTCGTCAATCGGCAGAAAATTTTCTGCCCCGGTTTTTTGGTGATTTCTCTGGCGTTGCGTCTTGCTGCCATCATCAATCCTTTGTTTTCCTGCAGCAGACAAAAGGATTTAGTTAGTTTTAATCGTGGTGGGAGGAGGTGCCTTTCCGGCGGATGATTTTTCCTCTCTTCCCCTTTTCTTGCTCTATGTCCCCATAATTGGTTGGTGGACAGAATTGTTTGCTGGGGGTTTCTGGCCTGCTGGGGGTTGGTTTTCAATTTATCCCCCTTTCTGCTTTCTCTTTAAGCACATGCCGTGTGAGTCTGCTTTTACTCCCGAAACCACTCCCTTTAGGAGCTTACTTCCTCCAAAACTGCAAGGCACGATCATTGCATTGCCTGGGGCCGGCCTTTAAGACTATTTGTGTTATCCTGCATTGGATGAATTCCCCTTCGGTCTCTGGTAGTAAGCTTTGAAAAATCCTTTTCAAGACAAATTTTTAGGAAGAGAAATAAAAGATAGAAAAAGGAGAAAATCTTTCTGAACCAATATTTGGTGGGAGAAGAAATTCAGAAGAACTTATCTGGAGGACATGACTGGTCCCCGTGATCATGACGTGCACCATAGATTCCCGACCCAGTCTATTCGTATCAATTGATTTGCCCGATGGTCTGACTTGCTGGGGATGATAAATGAGTGTCCATTTCGTTGCGAATGTGGTCGCTTTTTGTTGATCTGTTTTGTCGCCTCATAGTGCCCTTCGGGGTTTTCACTAATGAGACTCTCTCTTTTCTCTCATCTTCCAGCGCCTTATGGTGCCTGTGAAGGTTTTCACCAATAAGACTCTCTCATTTTATATCCCTCATCTTACGTCGCCTTTCGGTGCCTGTGAGGGTTTTCACCGATAAGACTCTCTCATTTTATTTCTTCATCGAGGAATCGGGGTGTTGTCGATATGACCCTCTCTTCTGGAGATTCCTTTGACCATCAATTCATTCCCAGTCTTATGATCCTCTTCTTTGCTGGGGATCGGCGTATTACTCCTGGCTCTATTTGCCTGACTTGGTATCTCTTGGATATTGATCGGGATGTCTTTTGGACATCGATGTTGGTTTTGGTGTGGGGTTAAAGAAAGGCTATCAAAAAATGAAATAATTTGATGGGTGATCTGCTACAACTTTTGGAATCAAACCTTTGTTGGAACTTAAAACATAACCTCTGCCCCAGTTTTCTTGCTTGGGGAATTTTATTTTTTACACTTATGTTGGGCTGCGTGCGTTACGCACATTGTGCCTATTATGCACACTATGTACATTATGCATCCTATATACTATGATGCACACTATGACCGAGCCGTGAGGCGCCTACGTATCCTATTTGAGGAATCAGGTCAAACGTAGTTCCCACGGTTTTGTGGTTTTTATCTTCGTTTTCTTTTCTTTCTCCTTTTTTCATTTTCATTTAAAGATTTTTTTTTTCTTTTTTTTTTCTTTTTTTTTCATGTCTTTTCCATTAGTGATTCCAAAATGAGGGGTATGAAAGAATAACTTAAGGCTCAAAAGGGGAAACAAGGGTAAAAAGTGTTTGGATAGAAGAAAGAATTGCCTCCGTCATCTCATTATCCAATAAATACCAGATACAAACAAACGAACCAAAAATTGCCATAATTAAGGAAATTACTCATAATATCTCTTGACTGCATCAGAGTTGATAGCCCTGTCGACACATCTCCCCTCGATATCTGTCAAACACAAAGCACCGTTGGACAACACTCTGGTTACAATATAAGGCCCTTGCCAATTTGGGGCGAATTTGCCTTTTGCCTCGACCTGATGTGGGAGGATCTTCTTCAATACCTGCTGCCCTACTTCAAACTTCTTGGGGCGCACCTTCTTATTATATGTCCTCGCCATTCTTTTCTGATACAGCTGACCATGGCACACTGCTGCCAATCTTTTCTTGTCTATCAAGCTCAAATGTTCCAATCGAGCTTTGACCCATTCATCATCATCAATCGCGGCTTCAGCGACAATCCGGAGGGATGGAATTTCGACCTCCGCTGGTATTACGGCCTCAGTTCCTTACACCAACAAATAAGGAGTTGTACCTATGGAAGTCCGGACGGTAGTGCGGTAACCCAACAAAGCAAAGGGTAATCTCTCGTGCCATTGTCTGGATCCTTCCACCATCTTTCGCAGTATCTTCTTGATGTTCTTATTGGCTGCTTCGACCGCTCCATTCGCCTTGGGACGATATGGGGTGGAATTGCGGTGTGTAATCTTGAATTGTTGGCATACCTCTCTCATCAGGCTGCTATTAAGATTCGCACCGTTATCCGTGATGATCACTTTTGGGATCCCAAATCTGCAGATGATATGGGAGTGAACAAAGTCCACCACTGCCTTCTTGGTTACTGATTTGAAGGTTTTAGCCTCAACCCATTTGGTGAAGTAATCAATGGTCACTAGAATGAACCTATGACCGTTGGATGCTGCCGGCTCGATGGGCCCAATGACATCCATGCCCCATGCCACAAACGGCCAGGGTGCTGACATCGTATGTAACTCTGTTGGCGGAGAATGAATCAAATCTCCATGTATCTGGCACTGATGGCATTTCCTCACGAAAGTGATACAGTCGTGTTCCATGGTGAGCCAATAACACCCTGTTCGAAGGATCTTTCTTGCCAATACATATCCGCTTATGTGTGGCCCACAAACTCCAGCATGTACCTCTGTCATAACCGTTGTGGCTTGACCAGCATCTATGCATCTCAACAATCCCAAATCCGGGGTTCTTTTGTACAATACTCCTTCGCTGAGGAAGAAACCATTCGACAAACGCCAAAGGGCTCTTTTTTGGTCTCCAGTGGCCTGTTCTGGATATGTCCCCATTCTGAGGTATTCCTTGATATCATGAAACCAGGGTTCGCCATCTGGTTCCTCTTCTACGGCGTTGCAATAAGCGTGCTGATCACGGACCTGGATGTGCAGAGGATCAACATACATTTTGTCAGGGTGGTGCAACATTGATGCTAAGGTGGCCAAGGCATCCGCAACCTCATTGTGAACTCTCGGGATATATTTGAACTTCACCGATCGAAATCGCTTGCTCAGATCATGCAAGCATTGTTGGTATGGTATGAGCTTTAAGTCTCGCGTTTCCCATTCACCCTGAATCTGATGTACCAAGAGGTCCGAGTCTCCCAAGACCAAGACGTCTTGGACATCCATGTCCGCAGCTAAGCGCAGACCCAAAATGCAAGCTTCATACTCGGCCATATTATTGGTGCAATAGAAGCGTAGTTGAGCCGTAACAGGATAATGGCGTCCTGTTTCAGAAATGAGTACTGCTCCTATTCCAACCCCTTTTGCATTTGCAGCTCCGTCGAAGAAAAGCTTCCAACCCGGTTCCTCAGTTAATTCCATCTCATTTGTATGCATTACCTCTTCGTCGGGAAAGTACGTTCTTAAGGGCTCGTACTTTTCATCAACGGGATTCTCTGCCAAATGGTCGGCCAGCGCCTGGGCTTTCATGGCTGTCCTCGTTACATAGACGATATCAAACTCTGTGAGCAGAATTTGCCATTTTGCCAACCTTCCCGTGGGCATAGGTTTCTGAAAGATATACTTCAATGGGTCCAAACGGGATATGAGATAAGTAGTATACGAAGATAGGTAGTGTTTCAACTTCTGAGCTACCCAAGTTAGGGCGCAACATGTTTTCTCGAGTTGAGTGTACTTGACCTCATGTACTGTGAATTTCTTGCTAAGATAGTAGATGGCCTGCTCCTTCCTTCCTGTGTCATCATGTTGCCCCAATACACAACCAAATGAATTTTCCAAGACCGTTAGGTAAAGAATTAAGGGCTTCCCAGGCTTCGGCGGGACCAATACGGGTGGATTAGACAGATACCCTTTGATTTGGTCGAAGGCCTCTTGACACTCTGCCGTCCAACCTACCGCAGCATCCTTTCTCAGCAGCCGAAATATGGGCTCACAAGTTGCTGTGAGTTGAGCGATGAACCTGCTGATGTAATTGAGTCTACCCAGCAAACTCATTACCTCTGTTTTGTTCCTTGGCGGTGGCAAATCTCGGATGGATTCAATTTTGGATGGGTCTAACTCAATCCCCCGTCGACTGACGATGAATCCTAGCAGCTTTCCTGATGGAACCCCGAATGCGCATTTGGCCGGGTTGAGCTTGATATCATACCTTCGGAGTCTTTGGAAAAATCTCCTTAGGTCTGCTACATGGTCCTCCTGACGCCAAGATTTGATGATCACATCATCGACGTACACCTCGATTTCTTTGTGTATCATGTCATGAAACACAGCAGTCATTGCTCGCATGTATGTTGCCCCGGCGTTCTTCAATCCGAACGGCATTACCCGATAGCAGTAGGTTCCCCATGGCGTGATAAATGCTGTCTTTTCCGCATCTTCCTCGTCCATTAGGATCTGATGATAACCCGCGTAGCAATCCACAAAGGATCCGATCTCGCGCCCAGCGCAATTATCGATCAAGATATGAATGTTGGGTAATGGAAAATTGTCCTTGGGACTTGCTTTGTTGAGGTTGCGGTAGTCGACGCACACCCTGATTTTCTCGTCCTTCTTTGGGACTGGTACCACATTGGCCAACCACTCAGGATATCGAGTGACCCGAATGACCTTCGCCTGCAACTGCTTAATCACCTCTTCTTTGATCTTTACACTCATTTCTGTTTTAAATTTCCTTAGTTTTTGCTTGACCGGAGGGTATGCCGGGTCAGTGGGCAATTTGTGAACCACTAAATTGGTGCTTAATCCAGGCATATCGTCATATGACCATGCAAAAACATCTTTGAATTCCATGAGGGTTTTGATCAATTCTTCCCTGACATTCGGCTCAATGTGGATGCTAATTTTGGTCTCTTGGACGTTATCAGCGTCTCCTAGATTCACAGCCTCAGTGTCATTTAGGTTAGGCTTGGGTTTCTCTTCAAATTGGCACAGTTCTCGGTTTATCTCTTCGAAGGCTTCACCTTCGTCACATTCAGATTCATCGTCATAAACGACCTCTTGCATCATTGAGTCGGATTCAGATTGATTTATTAGACTAGGTCAAAGATCCGTTGTGCATGCCATGTCATTAGAACCAATAAAAAGAGAACTGTTCAGAAAGAAAAAAAAAAGAACAAAACAAAATTAAAATGGGACAAACGAAGAGAACTTTATTAAACTTGCGGGATAAAAGGGTTCACACTTTTACAAAAACGAAAGTAAAATTTGGATTACACCATGGAATAATCCGAGCAAAACAAAACACACAAAACATAAATCAAAGCCTACTACCAAGACTCCCCTCGGACAGGAAGAGGAGTAACTGTCCAATTGTTGGTCTTGGCCTCAGGCCCCACAAACTGTATCTCTGTTCTGCTGGAACCTTCTCCAGCTTCTACCACACTGACATCAGCGAATAGCCTCTCAAAACTCTGATTCAGGTCCTCATTTATACCGATCAATAGTCCTAGAATCTTTGGGACCGGTGACCCCTTGGCACTTGCTTTAACAAAAGAGCTTGAGAGACGTGGCACCGGCTTAGGCAGAAACCAGACCCTCTTCTTCATTTTTCGCGCTTGCTTCCTATCTGCTGCGGTTGGTTTGAACCCCAATCCGAAAGTTTCCAGATTTTTAGGCAAGGTGACAGGTTGGACAATCCCCTGAAGCTCGACTCCTAGGCCCTTTCCCGGCACAAATCCATTACCCAGCATTTCTGAGACCATCATGACTGTCGCGGCAGCTACCCTAGGGTGTGGGATGATCTCTCCTTCAGAGATTTTGTTGGCCGACCCTGTATCGAAAATCTGGTAGACCCAAGGACCTTTGTCGTCAGCGGTCTCTATGAAAGGTACAATGGCGCCACCCATGGTGCACGCCGGGTCCTCGCCGTGTAGCACGACCTCTTGTCTTTCCCACTCGAACTTCACCATCTGATGTAGGGTGGAGGGTACTGCTTTGGCTGCATGAATCCATGGTCGTACTAACAACAGGTTATAAGACACTGTGGCATCTAACACCTGGAATTCCATGGTAAACAGGACTGGACCGATGGTCAATTCAAGTACAACATCCCCCACAGTGGCTGTTCCGTTTCCGTCGAATCCTCGGACGCAGATGCTGTTCTTGTGGATTCTTCCGTGGTCGATCTTTAACTGGTTCAGGGTAGATAGTGGACAAATATTGGCGCTTGAGCCGTTATCTATCAATACTCGAGTTACCACTGAGTCTTCACATTTGACGGCTAGGTATAGTGCTCTATTATGCTCCGTACCTTCCACCGACAGATCATCATCTGAGAATGTTACCCTGTTCACCTCGAAAATCTTGTTGGCAATGGTCTCTAGGTGGTTTACAGAAATCTCATTGGGTACATGAGCTTCGCTTAATATCTTCATCAGGGCCCGCCGATGCTCCTCTGAATGGATCAGCAATGATAGCAGTGAGAGCTGGGCCGGTGTTTTTCTCAGCTGTTCGACCACGGAGTAGTCCTGCACTTTCATCTTCCTCAGGAACTCCTCAGCCTCTTCTTCGGACACGGGTTTCTTGGTTGCAGCCGGGTTGGTTCTTCTTAGCTCCACTGGAGCAAAACAACGACCTGATCGAGTCAGCCCTTGCGCTTCACAACTGACTTCTTCCACCTGTTTTCCTTTCTACATCACCACCGCTTTTTCATATTTCCAAGGCACAGCCTTGCTATCAATCATCGGGAGCTGGACTACAGGCTTTATGGTGACCAATTCTCTATATGCCCCCTTCAACACAACTGCAGGTGCGGGCGAAATCCCTGATATTACCAACTTGTTTGGCTCGGGTTTGCTTGTTATGGCGGACGGGCTCTTTCCCAATATCACTACTGGCCTGACGCCTTCTCCCTGCGACTGTACCCTCGTTCCTCCACTGTTTGAGACTTCTTTCGGGGCGGCCTGGATCATTATCACTGTTTGTGAGGGTTTTCTCGACTCTCCTCCCTCATACACCAACTCAATCATGTGAGTCTCGTGGTGCGCTGGCAGTGGGTTTTTGTTGATGTTAGGAGCCTCCGGTGTCTGGACCTCGATTTTATTGGTGTCAATAAGATCCTGTATGGCATGCCTCAATTTCCAACACTTTTCGGTATCATGCCCGAGCATCCCTGAGCAGTATTCACAACTTATTGATCGATCCAAATTCTGAGGTGGGGATTTGGTTCTCGAGTCTGGACAGGACTAACTAAACCCAATTGCCTCAGCTTGTGGAACAAAGCGGTGTAGGTTTCTCCCAACTCCGTGAAAGTTCTCTGTTTCTGCAACCTGCCATTCCTAGCATCTGGATTTCCCCGAAAGCCTGCCCCTGAAGGGTTTCTGTACGCCCTCGGTGGAGGATAGGTGTTTTGGGGTGGTGCATATATGTTCTGGGGAGCCGGCGCGCGCCATTGCGGGCGAACCGGAGGCGGAGTGTATGCATGGGCTTGGTGTACGGAACAATGTGGTTCTCGAGGTGGATAGAAATTTTGGGGTGGGTTGTATGGGTAGTTTGACCTGTGAGGTCTGGGTTGGTTGTAGTGTGGCTTGCCAGCCGTGGACCAACTGCCTGCCTCGATCGTGGCGACCTCTTCTTTCTTTTTTCTCAGCGCACCTCCCGTGCCGCTCTGAATAGCCTGGGTTGTGGCCTTGAGTGCCGAGTAGTTCAAGATTTTGTCAGACCTTCTTCTATCATGACCCCTATCTTGACCACCTCGTTGAAGGATTTTCCAACCGTTGTCACCAAGTGACCAAAGTAGGTTGGATCCAATGTTTGCAAGAAATAGTCCACCATCTCTCCCTCTCTCATGGGAGGATCGACTCTAGCTGCTTGTTCTCTCCAGCGGAACCCGAACTCGCGAAAACTTTCCCCGGGTTTCTTCCCAGTTCTCAATAATGTGAGACGGTCAGGGACTATCTCGAGATTGTACTGGAAATGACCTGCAAAAGCCTGCGCCAGATCATCCCACGTGTACCACCTGCTGGAATCCTGCCTGGTATACCATTCTAGTGCAGATCCGCTCAGACTTTGGCCGAAATAAGCTATCAGCAGCTCATCCTTGCCGCCTGCCCCTCTCATTTTGCTACAGAATCCCCGCAAATGTGCCATGGGATCACCGTGCCCTTCATATAAATCAAACTTAGGCATCTTGAACCCAGCCGGGAGTTGGACGTCTGGGAAAGGGCACAGATCTTTGTATGCTACGCTGACTTGATTGCCCAGCCCGTGCAAGTTCCTGAAGGACTGCTCCAGGCTTTTGAACTTTCTCAATACTTCATCCTGTTCAGGGGCCTTAGCCGGCTTCTCAATCTCTGCCGGCACTTCCAAGTGCGGATTGTAGGTATGTGGCTCGGGAGCATGAAACGTAGGCTCGGAGGAATAGTATTGTGTATCGTGAGCCTGAAACAATGGCTCACTGGTCGTTCTTTGCAAGGGGGCTGATGTGGGTCCCACAAAAGTGGGAATGCTGGGTGTTGGGAGAGGTTGATGGGGTGGTGGAGCTTGGGAATCATGAGGGCTTCTTTCTTGATGATAACGGGGATTTGGGAGGCTTGTGGAAGGGCCGGAGTGAGGGTATTCCGGCGTGTGTCCCAGTGTTTCAGGGCTCTTTTGTGTTTTGGCTATGGCTAGCTGCATTGCATTCATCTCTAGTCCCATCCTTTCAATCTTTTCCATCGCTTCTTTTAACAACTGGCTCATCGGCCTCTCTTCCTCATTACTATTCTCTGAAGTAGTCATGCTTGTTGCTATCGGTCCTTTGGATCTGGTTTGATAGGAGTGTGTTGCCAGAGTTCTTTAACAACTAACTTGTCTGGAATCAGACAACAACAAACTTTGTTAGCGTTAGAGTTTAACAGATTTGATCATAACACATAGAGGATGCAATGCTCCTAGGCAGTTAACCGTTTCTACATGCTTTGCTTCAAACAACATGCGTCATCCCGGCTTGCTCATTTGTCCTTTTTATTGTTATTTTTGTTTTTTCTTTTCTTTCTTTATTAAAGCGGTCGAATCTTATAGGGATTGCCTACGTATCACGTCCCCGCGCGAATCAGACCAGGCGTAGTTCTGCCATGAGGCTAACATTTCATTTATAAAAAGATGAACAAACATTACATTTGAAAATTTTGTAAGAAAATGTCTTGAAATACACACATTTAAATCGAAATAAAATAAAAAGATACAATTCTTAACATCTCACAACGTGCCCCACTTTCCACTTGTGTTGTAAATTATTAGATCATTTGCTCAAGGCGGGGCTTGACCTGGATGACCTCCCAGCGTACGATACATCCTTTCCAACTCCTTCGCTAGATGACGGGCAAAAGTGGGTGCATGCTCTGTAAACCTTTCATAATCAATTCCTTGGCAGTTTACATAACTTTGAGAGGTGTAGACCGCCAGGTCGTGGATCTGTGCCCTGAAATCTTGGAGATGTTGGCCTTGATTCTGCAATTGCTGCTGGCGAGTGGTGGCTATATCTCTGATACAGTCTTCACGATCTAGGGCTGACTCTAATAGAGCTCGGAGCCTGGCCTGCTCTAGTCTCGCCTGCACTCTTTCTTTGTCAATGTCCGCTTGTTGATGCTCTCTGTTGTACCTTCTTGCCTCTTCGAGTTGTGCACGAAGTTGGTCTTCTGATCGTATCCAATGGTCTTTTTCCTTCTTAAATTGTGCCCTGTCTTTCTCGGATTTCCTATTTTGGCGTTCCTTATCAGATCTGGCTTCTTCGTTTAATTGTTGGATCCTTTCTTTTGCTTTGCTCAACGCCCTTTCATTTGCAGCAAGAACGGAATCATAATCTTGCATTTTTTCAAAAAGATTGGCGATGGTTTTTTTATCCTTCCAATTCCTCATTGGCGTTTCAGAAGCCTTTTTCATTCTCAGAAATTGAGCATGAAGACTTTCATTCTCACAAGCTAGACTCTTCTTCTCGCCTTCAGCTTCTTGTGCTTGCAAATCTTTCTCCAGACTGAGGTTCCTTAGATTTTCCTTTAGGGCGTGGATAGTTGCTTTGTACCCCTTTTCTTTTTCTCCCCAGATCAACCGCTCTTGGATTTATCATTAAAGTTTTGAATATGGGGTCTTTTGGTTGGCCTTCTTAGCTCAGGTTCTGGTACGTCATCCACGCGAGACCGTTTCTCGAACCACCTTGCATATCCAGGATTTATCTCACCCTTTGTAGTGTCCGGGACTTGAGTATCACTTTTCAAGTATCGACATCCATTCCACATCTGCTGAAGTAGAGCCTCAGGAATAGTGGCTTCTGGGTGTAATTCGATTTCTTGCGTACTCAAATCTTCATCATCAGGAACTACTTGATATCTCCCTAGTTGTCTTAGGACTCTAAATGGCGCATACGGCTGGATGCTTCTCAATCCCAATAGTAGCAGATAACTATTTGAGGTTGACATATGTATCACTTCCCTCATCGGGAGCCATCCCAAAGTATATTCAATTTGATTTGCCGTTAAAGCCCTTAGATGCGATACCCATGCTTCTATCCCTTCTGGAACCTGATAATTTTTTACTCTTTCCTCATAACCCTCGATGCAATTATTGTTGCTTGGCCCATACTGTATGATCTTGGGCTGTTGTTGGAGATGTTCCATCACCCACATTTGCAACAAAATTTTGCATCCTTCGAAGACTTTTGCTCAAACTTTACATAAAGTCAAAGCCCGATAAATGTCTGAGAGAATGATGGGGACAAGGGTGTGGTTTTCTTTGGTGGTGAGGATTTGCACAACTTTTGCGGTGCGAATATCGATTGTTCGCTCTTTGTTTGGGAAGACCATGATTCCTAGAAAAGCCACCATGAAGGCGAAGCGACGGTGAACCTGCCAAGCGTCTTTGTCTTGCTTGTTAGTAAGGCCTTTCTCATGAATTTCGAACCCATCTGACTTTCCAAACCTTGAATACAAAAAGTTGAAAGAACAACATCCATTGATGATATTGCTTTTCATGATTTGACTGCTGATGTTCAGAAGACCGAAGAATCGATGTACCGAGGGAGCCTTTGTGAATATCAGGCTTTGATTCCTTAAACTTCCATCAAAACCAGCATATCCAGCTATCTCCTCTAATGTAGGAGTGAGCTCGAAGTCAGAGAAACGAAAGACATGTGAACAGGGTCCCAAAAAGTTACTAATGCCGCAATCAGATCATCATGGGGTTTAACTTTCATAATATCCGTGAGATTTCCCAAATGCTTGACGACCCATTTTTGACCATCTGCGCCTAATTCACACCACCACATTTGAAGCTGAAATAGAAACTCTTCTGTATTCGTGGGTGGGGGGTTTTGTGTGGTGCTCATTTTGTATCTGAAATTTAATTTAATAAAGTCAAGACTCATTTTGAAAATATACACTAAAAAAATCATTTTCAGTTAAAACTATTTTCAAGATTTAAAACTATTTTGGGAATTTTTCAAACTATTTTCAAGATTAAATACCTTTCAAGATTGAATACCTTTATTTAAAAAAACAACCAACCCATTTTATTCCTCGGTTCTCACCATAATTTCATTTAAGCTGGTCAACAAGCATGTTCGAGGCAAATGAATGCACAGGTAGCAAGTAGGATGCATCAGGATGGTCTTTTTATTTCGGGTTCACCTGTCCTAGACAGACCCAACCCCTGTGTTGAGTCTCCAAGGTCAGATGTACATGATGCAAATAGACGTTCCTACTAGGGATCCGGTACATGGCTGAGTTATTCTAGGTAAAAACCTGAGGCGTATTGTTCTAAACCTGGCTTACCCAAACGGACAGTTCGAGCCGAAGCAGGGGCAACGTACCGGGAGCACGAAAGTCTACCCGGCCTAGTTACTTGTCCCAACTTTGTCTTATTTGGTATGACTTTTAACAGAAAGGTGGGTCACGCGCACGTGTACACCATAAATTTAGAAGACTCGGAAAGAAGAAAGGTTTCGCAGCAATTTTATATACACAATTCAGATAATATTAAAGCGGTAAAAGCATCATTTAGCAAATTAAGCATATATCATGTAAAAATCAGATAATAAATAAAGCCAAATAAAAACAATTATTCTAAGCTCGAATTCTTAACCCTGAACCAGTGGTTCTGGGTGTTATCCCCAGCAGAGTCGCCAGAGCTGTCATACCTCCTTTTTCCGCACCCTAGGGGGTGCAAGGTAGTTTTTCAAAAAAAGGACAATCGAAACGGGATTTGTTTATTTATTTCAGAGTCGCCACCTGGGAGATTTAGGGTGTCCCAAGTCACCGATTTTAATCCCGAATCGAGGAAAAGAATGACTCTATATTACAGTCTGCGTACCAGAAATCCGGATAAGGAATTTTGTTAACCCGGGAGAAGGTGTTAGGCATTCCCGAGTTCCGTGGTTCTAGCGCGGTCGCTCAACTGTCATATTTGGCTTGATCATCTGATTTAATACATGTTGAACCTATGTGCAAAATTTAACTTTTAACCGCTTTTGTCATTATTATTATTTTACGAGAATTGCAACGTCGTGAAAACATATCTCGAACCACGTTACATCAATGCACCCGTAGTTAGCGATATATCTCGACTCGGTTGAGATTTGGATTTGGGTCACATAAAATGTGTACCCGAATTAAGGAAAATAAATTGTTAAAGGCGCGCCTAAAGCAACTAGCGTTTTGTTATTTTGGGGAAGGTCGTAAAGATCCGTTAAACGGCACATCCCGAATTCTAAACACTTTAATATATACATACATTTAGAAGGCCTCGCAGCTTTGTACATTTTTTTTTGTTTGTCGAGGCTCGTCTCATTCTTACTTTTAAAAAGGAATTTGCGACGTCATGAACATGCATCTCGAACCACGTCACAATTAATGTACCCGTGATTAGAAACACATCTCGAATCCGTCGAGATTTGGATTTGGGTCACATGAATGCGCACCCGAATTTAAGAAGGTAAAATTATTAAATACGCGCTTAAAGAGGCTATCGCGTTATCATTCCGGGAGGGTCGTGAGATTTGCTAAACGACCCGCCTTGGAAACTGAATGCTTCGATATATACATTTAACGAGGGCCCCGCAACTTGTGCGTTTTTATTTGTCGAGGCTCATCTCGTCCTTATTTTAAAAGGATATCCTATAGCAACTACGTTTCTTGTCGCGTTTGTCTCTACTAATTGAAAACAGAGATAGTCCTAGTTGATTACATGCTTGTAGGCTTATTTATAGCAGGATTCAAAATGCTTTTACAGAATAAGCAAACTTGATTACGCACACGGATAGCTGATTGAACATTACGGCCCAAATCCAGCTCATGCGGGATGGGCCAGACCTGGGCCACTGTTTGTTCGATGCGGGCCTACTTGGTCTGTTTTGACCTGGGCTCAACCTTCATGCGGTTGAGATTGCAAGCTTTGTGTTCTTTGTTCTAAAGCATGGTTTACCAGTTAGATGAGGCAATTTATCGGAAGAGAAAGAACTTAACTAGTAGTGTACAGTTTTCATGCTTGGCATACATTAAAGAATTATACTACACAATTAAACTAAATCCAAGATACAACCTACTGCATTGGGAATACCTTTATCTAACAGCATACATATACAACTATCATTCAATCCCCTACATTGACATCAGCTAGGCTTGTAAGCTACCTTCAGTATCCCAAACAAAAATGTGAGCTATTAGACACTACATGACATTTAACACAACAATCCATGTATATAAAAAACATCTGCAGATCTTCTCTTTTACACTCATTGTTCAAACTTTCGAGTTACATTGGTAGTGTAATTGTGTACCTGGTAAGGAAAGCAAAGGAAGAAAGGAATGATCAGTTGAGTGGTATGCAACAAACACAGCAACAGCAGATACACAGCAACAACACAACAACAACAACCAGCCAACAATGATGAAGCTCACGAGCAGTCGAGCAACAAACAAACAATCCCAGAACCAGTAATGAACCCGCAGAAATAAACAGAATATTCAATGCAGCAAACACCGGCAGTTCAACAATCACAAGCAGCTCAATCAGGGCAAACAACAGAACTTGGCCAAGACAACTTGACCAAAGTGAACTCTTCTGTCGTTTTCAGACAGCGTTTGGTTACAATATTCTCAGAATTTTATGTTTCTTTCTTTCAGTTTTTTTTAAGAAAACCTTCTCTTTTAGGCTCCAAAAAGAATCCCCTCCTCCTCTAACGGAAGGTCCCCCTTCTTATAGCCTAATCCCAGCACTTTACAGCCTGTTGGACAACTCAAAATTCCCCCTCCCTGTTATTTTTCCACTCAGTTATTTTAAATAACAAAACTCCCATGAGATCCCTGACTGCCCCCTTTTAACAATTATTAAACTAAAACAGGCCATGGGCAGCAAGAATATAATCTGACAGCATGTGCTGTCAGACTATTTTAATCCAAAAGGGCTTTATGCACATGTTGTGCACAAGTGCACATGCCCTCCAATTCTAATTGCAACTAAACAAAATCAATCCCTTTATATTTCTGATTCAAATACATCAATTGTAAATAGCTATAGTCGATCTTCAATTTTGATTCAAGCAATGTTCAACGAGACAAATCAAGTTGTTACCATTCAAACAGCTAAAACTATTTAACGACATGTATCGAATCGACTATACTAATTACAACATACACAATCAAAGCCAAGGATTAGAATCAAACAGTATCAGCAAGGGGTCAGATTGCACATGTCAATACAGAGGTTAACTTGGGGATTGATTACTCAAACAGTTTCAATTCAGTAAGTTATGCAGTTCACATACACACGCATTATCAGTGAATGAAGAAACATTTGATCAAATAACAGAGGTCCAGGCAAAGTGTGAGAAAACAATTGATAAAATTAAACACAATTTGAACAAGATGTTTGGCCATACGAATAGACCTTTAGCACACACACGAACTGGAATGAAGAAGAGAAGACAAACTTACCTTAAAATCTTTGAAAGAAAAGATCAGGAAAATCAACTTGTGTTTGAACAGACCCTTCTCAAAGTTTAACGGACTTTAATCGAAGTGTTTCTCAAATGAGAAACCCTTCGATTAAGGTCCATTAGACCATAAACTCTTGGTTTAAACAGGCACGGAACAGGCACGAGGAACCCTTAATCGAAGTGTTTTGAGAAACACTTCGATTAAGGTCCATTAGACCATAAACTCTTGGTTTAAACAGGCACGGAACATGCACGAAGAACCCTAGGGTTCGAAACAACAGATCTGGGATTCGTGTTTCCCTTGTCAGATTCGGACCAAACCAAACATGGTTTGGTCACGAGAGAGGTTCGGGGACTGTCTAGTGTGAAGATGGTGAGGTTTGGTGTAGGTCAGAGTTCGACTCGAATCTTCAAATGAAGATTCGAGACGAAGGAAGGTGATTCGAGGCTAGGGGGTAACGGATCCATGTTCAGGACAGTGAGGTGGTCCTAGGGTGTTTAGAGTGTGGTCATCGGCGTTCATGCCGCCGGGTTCTGGTGAAAGGGAAACTAGGGCGGCTGCTAGGGTTTGGGGGTTTCAGTGTTTGGTGAAGACGATGAGTGAAGGGGGGTTCGGATAGGGGGCGTGGGGTGTGAGGGAAGGTTTATATACGGAGTAAAGGATTGGATCCGGGCCGTTAGATCAGATGATCTCAACGGCTTAGATCTGATGGTGAGGGGTGAGACGAGGTCGTTTGGCATAAAAACGGGGTCGTTTGGATTTTAGTGAGGGGTTGGGTTGGACCGGCTAAACAGGTCGGGTTACGGGTGCAGACGTGGACCGTTGGATGAATGTGGTTGAACGGCTCAGATCAGACGCCTGATGCGGCGTCGTTTCGGGAGGTGCCTGGGCAGGCCTAGTCTGGACCGGGTCCTTGGACGTGGCTGATGTGGGCTGAACTTGGGCCTCAATTCAAAAATAGGCCCAAGTCCGATTTACTACACCATTTGTACTCTTTTTCTTTTGTTTTCCAATTTTAAAAATACAACTAAATTAAAATGAACTTGCCATATCCAACTAATCAATACTTAACACACACATTCTAAAAAAAACAATTCCAAATGGTTAAATCACAACTTGAAATAAAGATGCACACATATTTTTTGTGAATTTTCTTTTTTAATGATCGAATTATGGTTTAATTACCATGACATACATATCTGAGCTGTATTTTACAGTATAAACCCATCTGCATCCAAGAGCTTTTGTAATGACTCAACCCGTCATTTTGAGCTTTAGCACTTCGTTCGGGGGTCTGAGAGTTTGAGCACTTTCATATTAGGCATTAAAATTTGCATGTATGGTTGGTTTTGATTGTTGCGACTCAAAATCCCACTAAGTCGTGATGGCACCTAATCCAACCCGTTAGGTAAGCCAAGTAATATAAGTTACAGCTAAATTGATAAATCAATAATATATACAATAGAATCTATAATGGAATTCAATACAACTACCCCAAGGACTGGTAGTACAAGGCATGAGCTCCTACGATTTAGATTTACAAAGCCGATATGAAGAATAAATATAATATATGTTTGAAGTTTACATAAGCATAGATGAATCCTAAACTACCATGAACAAGAGGTATCTCGAATCTGGAATGCAAGTACGCCTTCAATGCAAGGTTCTGTCTTCCACGGCTACGCAGCTCCAAGATGTGAACGCAAGATGCAGAAGTATAGTATGAGTACAACCGACCACATGTACTCAGTAAGTATCTTGACTGACCTCGCTGAAGTAGTGGCAAGGTTTTATAAGTCAAAAGATACTCTAATATAACCTGTTCAGTTAGATTTGCAATAGAAACAATGATAGGAATAACATAGAACAATGCAAGAGCAAATATGCGAAGCAGTAAATGATTACTAAAAGAAATCATGGTCAGTTTCCTCAATATCGCAACCAACCCTCTTCTTAAAGAAATAACCACCAAACAACATAGTAAACCCACGAATCTTCATAATATGAGGATATCAAATCAAATGGAACGACAACACCATTCGTGCATTTATCTCATCCTTACCAAATATATGAATGTATGTCAAATCAATTGGCATGGCAATACCCTTCGTGCATTTATATCATACTAACCAAGCATATATATAACAGTACCAACCAGGTAAAAGAAATGCAAATAACAATAACAACAAAGTGGAAAGTACACAAATAGCAATAACGAACAAGGTGGAGCATATGGACAACGGTAACAGACAATGTGGGAGGCACAAACGTAATTATAGAAATTAAGGTAGGAGAACATATATTCCACTAACTAGAATGGTAGAAGGTTTAGATGAAAGTGGAACAAACAAGAAAAAGCATAGATGTAAATATAACAAACAAGAAGGAAAGCATGATCCTGCCAAGATAACAGATAGAAGGCATGCATAGAACAATAACAATTAAGGTAGAAGGCAAAAGACTGGAAAACAACAACAAGTCACATAGAAAGCATAGGTGTAACAATGACCGCTCAGAACAAAGACATTAATGCATACGCAAGGGAAAGATATCACAATGTAATGCATGTCTCTTGTCCTCGCCTGCACGGAAACACCCTTTGTACCATGAACTCTCATCCTCGCATTGTAATATAAAAGCAATTGCACGACATCACCCTTCATGCTTTTACTCTTTTTCTTACATAATAATATAAAACAATGGCACGACATTATCCTTCGTGCGTAATAATATATATAAAATGGAACGGCATCACCCTTCGTGCTTTACACTCTTCCTCACATGATAATGTATATGCAATGGCACGGTATCACCTTCATGCTTTACATTCTTCTTCACATGATAATGTATATAAAATGGCACAACATCACCCTTCGTGCTTTACACTCTTCCTCACCAAGCAAATGTATATCAAACAATAAGCAAATAGGAAGCATGGATAACATCAAGAAGAGTGGTTAAGCAAATACACCATGTGAACATGAATCACATCTCTTGAACCAATAAACAATTCAATAAACCTCATGAACCCCATTGTTCAAGTATCTCGACAAAGCTCAAACATGCTTTTCAACATAAGTATGGAACCCAAGTACTTTCGAATTACGGTCATAAACATGTAATTGTGATTAGGTATAGTGATGACCGAATTTATCACATCAACAGTTTCACAAGGAGTTCTTCAAATTTAATCAAGTTATAATAAGCTGAATCTGATTTCTAGTATTGAAATTTATATTCATATTATTATAAAAGTCGAGTAAAATATAAGGAAAGAAAATTATATATTTCAACAAGGCACAAAGAACCGTATAATCTACTCGAGCATGGATAACCTTGGCACATGCATATATGCTCATCACCTCCCATATACATCACCCCCACATGTAGCAAACAATATCATTTTATTAGGAAAAATTCCCCCAATAAAGCTAGGCAAGACACTTACCTCAAATAAGCTAAATCAATACTATAAGAAGCCATTCCCCAATAAAATAAACTCCGGATGGCTCAAATCTAGCCAAAATAACTTAATAACATAAATAAAAGCCATAGGAAATGATTCTGAAAAATAAAACTTCGATCTTTAACAAAAATCAGAAAGTCAACCCCCGGCTGGTACCTCGAAACCCTACAAAACACACTAATTTCAAATACCCATTTCGATACGAGTCCAACCATAACAATTTCATCCAATTCCAACCTCAAATCATCAATTTATGATTTAGAAAAGTTTTTACTAAAGTCCCCAATTTCTTTAATTTGATTCCTCAAACAATCTCTAAATTCAAGGTTAGAATCATGAAACACAAACAAATCTGAGTCAAAAATACTTACCTCAATCCAAGTAGTGAAAACCCCTCCAATCGCTCAAAATCGAGCTTCAAAACCTTGTGAGAAAAAGTAACTATTGGTTGTTCCTGTATATGTGTCCACGCTAGTGGGTGATTCTGTTGTTGTGGATCAGGTTTACCGGTCCTGTGTAGTGACCTTTCTGTGGTCATGAGACTAGAGTGGATCTTCTATTGCTCGATATGATTGATTTCGAGGTCATACTGGGCATGGAGTAGTTGTCTCCGTACCAAACCATCTCGATTGCCATGCCAAGACTATTACCTTGACGATGCTAGAGTTGCTTAGGTTAGAGTGGAGAGGCTCATCTATTAGTACATCCAATCGGGTTATCTCCTTCTTGAAGGCTCAACATATGGTCGAGAATAGTTGTTTTGCCTATATTACCTTTGTTCGGGATACTACTGTGGAGGCTCCCATGATAGATTCAGTGCTTGTAGTGCGGGAGTTTTCCGGTGTACTTCATGCTGATCTACCATGCATGCCACCGATTGTGATATCAATTTTGGTATTAATTTGGCACCAGGCACCCAGTTTATCTCTATTTTGCCTTATCGTATGGCTCTAGCGGAGTTGAGAGGTTTGAAGGAGCAGCTTCAGGAGTTGCTTGACAAGGGATTCATCAAGCTGAGTATGTCACCTTAGGGTGCACCGATATTATTTGTGAAGAATAAGGATGGGAGTATGCGGATGTGCATTGACTACCACCAGCTGAACAAAGTCACCATCAAAATAAGTATACATTGTCGTGCATTGATGATTTATTTTATCAGCTGTAGGGTGCTAGAGTATTCTCGAAGATCGACTTGAGATTAGGGTATCATTAGCTGAGGATTCGTACTTCGGATATACTAAAGACATTTTCCGAACTAGATATGAGCACTATGAGTTTCTAGTAATGTCCTTCGGCTTGAGCCATAGCAGTATTTATGGATTTGATGAATCAGGTGCTCATGCCATATCTTGACTCATTTGTCATTGTCTTTATTGATGAAATATTGATGTACTCCCGTAACATGGAGGAGCACAACCAGTATTTGAGGATAGTGCTTCAGACTTTGAGGGAACAAAATCTATATGCTAAGTTCTCCAAGTGCGAGTTCTAATTAGATTCTGTAGCTTTCTTGGGGTATGTCGTATCAAGTGAGGGTATTAAGGTGGATCCTAGAAAGATCGAGGTAGTTCAACATTGGCTTAGGAGCTTCTTGGGGTTAGCAGTTTATTATTGTCGGTTTGTGGAGGGCTTCTCATCTAGTACAACTCCTTTGACTAGATTGACCCGGAAATGTGCTAAGTTTAGATGGTTCGATGATTGCGAGGCGAGATTTTAGAAGCTTAAGACCGCATTGACTACAACACTAGTGTTGGTTTTGCCCTTCGGTTCATGGATTTATATTATGTATTCGATGATTCACACGTTGGTTTGGGTTGTGTATTAATACAGGAGGGGAGAGTTATTGCATATGCTTCTCATCAGTTGAAGCCCCACAAGAAGAATTACATTGTGCACGATTTGGAGTTGGTTGCGATAGTTCATAAAGATCTAGAGGTTATTTTTATGGAGTGTTGTGTGAGGTTTGCACTGATCGCCGCATTTTACAGCATCTGTTTAAGTAGAGGGATCTTAATTTGAGGCAGCGCATGTGGCTTAAGTTACTGAAGGATTATGATATTACCATCTTTTATCATCCGGGCAAGGAGAATGTGGTCACAGATGCCTTGAGAAGAAATACTAAGAGTATGTGTATTTTGGCGTTCATTTCAGCAGAGGAGATGCCATTGGTTTTGGACATTCAGTCCTTAGCTAACCGACTTGTGAAATTGGATATTTCAGAGCCAGTCGAGTTCTTGTATGTGTTGTGACTTAGTCTTCTTTATTTGTGCAGATCAAAGCTCGTTAGTATGATGATCTACACTTGTTGGTTCTTAGAGAGACGATATTACAAGGTGATGCCAAGGAGGTTACTATCGGAGATGATGGTGTTCTGCAACTCTAGAGTCGCTTACGTGTTCCTAGTGTTGATGGCCTGAGGGAGACGATTCTAGAGAAGGCACACAGTTCACATTATTTCATTCATCCAGGTGCCATGAAGATGTATCGTGACCTGAGGCAGTATTACTGGTGGAGACGGATGAAGAAGGACATTGTTGAGTATATGGAGAGATGTTTTAACTGCCAACAGGCTAAGTACGAGCACTAAAGGCCAGGTGGATTACTTCACTAGATGGTTATACTGAAGTGGAAGTGAGAGTGCATCCTTACGGATTTCGTGGTTTGTTTGTCGTGGGCATTGAGGAAATTTGATGTCATTTGGGTCATTGCCGACAGACTGACCAATTCTACATACTTTATTCCGGTGATGACTTCATACACATTAGAGAGGTTGGTCCAAATTTATATTCAGGTGATCGTCCGACTGCATGGCATGCCTATTTTCATTATTTCAGATAGAGACACTCAGTTCAATTTGCATTTCTAGAGAGAAGTACATAGTGCGGTGGGTACCCCGGGTAGAGCTCAGCACAGTCTTTCATCCGGAGACCGACGGGCAGCTAGAGCAGACAGTTCACATTCTAGAGGATATGCTCATAGCATGTGTGATTAACTCTGGAGGGCAGTGGGATCAATTCTTACCATTGGCCAAATTTGCTTATAATAACAATTATCAGTCCATCATCAAGATCGCTCCATTTGAGGCTTTATATGGCCGACGATGTTATTCTCCTATCAGTTGGTTTGAGCCCGGCGAGGCCAGATTATATGGTACTAATTTGGTAAAGGATGCCTTGGATAAGGTAAAGTTTATTCAGGAGCGACTTTGCACAGCACAATCTAGGCAGAAGAGTTATGCAAATCAGAATGAGCATGATTTGTCATTTATGGTGGGCAAGAAGGTTCATTTGAAAGTCTCGTGATTAAGGATAACATGAGGTTCGGAAAAAGGGGCAAGCTGAGTCTGAGGTTCATCCGTCTATTTGAGATGTTGGAGTGAGTTAGTGAGGTTTCATACAGGCTTGCTTTGCATCCTAGTCTATCGGGAGTTCATCCGGTATTCCATGTGTCTATGCTCCGGAGGTACCATGCCGACAGGTCCCATGTGTTTGATTACAGTACAATTCAGCTAGATGAGAGTCAAGGTTCATCGGTCTATTTGAGATGTTTTCTTGTTTTATGACTTGCAGAGACCGTTGGTTTGGTTTTGGAAGGGTTCAGATTGAATCCGGAACACTCAGTTCCATTATAGTGGCCTAAGGTGGCCAAGTTTCACTTGAGTCAACACTTTGAATAAATAACCTCATAATCGAGATTTCATGGTTCCAATAGGTTTGTATAATGATTTTGGACTTGGGATTATGTTCGGATTGAGTTTCGAGTAGACTGTGAGTGTTTCGGCGCTTATTGTCAAAAGTTGGCATCTTAAAGGTTTTGGAGTTTTCTAAGTTGATTTGAAGTAGACTTTATTGTTATTGATGTCCGTTCGGGATTTTGATCCTTGGAATAGGTTCATACAATGACTAGTGACTTGAACATAAAATTTGGCGTCATTCCGAGTTGTCTACGTATGATTCGTCGCGTTCGGAGTTGGTTAGAAGAAGTTTGAAGTTTAGTTGATTAATTTGATTTTGAGGTACGGTTTTTGGTTTTGATATTATTTATGTGTTCCGAAACTTCAAGTAGGTCCGGATTGTATTTTTGAACTTTTGGTATAATTGGATGGGGTCTTGGGTGGTTCGGGTGAGTTTCGGACCACTCGGAGCGAAGTTGAAGTTGTTAGATTTTTTATGGTTCTGGTTTTGTTCTTCACGAACGCGGTGGGAGTCACACTTTGGCAATGAAATATTTGGGCTAGAGGCATTTTGTGCTTCATGTTTGGGTTGGGTAAGCCATGTTCGCGAAGGCTTGGGGCAGTGGAGCTACGCATTTGCAAGAAGGACATCCGCGTTCGCAAAGAAGAAGCTGGGACTTGAGGTTGAAATTCGCATTCGCGTAGGTCCGGTCGCATTTGCGTAAGGTAGCCCAAGTAAGGCATCGCGTTGGCGAAGCCTTTCTCACGTTCACAAAGAGGATATTTGGGGCAACTGCAAATTTTGCCTTCGTAATCGCGAGGAGGCTTCTGCGATCGCAAAGAGGAAGGGCATGGGCAGAATGCATTTTTATTTTGGGACTTAGGCTCATTTCTTTCACTTTTCACTTGTCTTGGGCGATTTTGGAGCTCTTTGAGGGGGGGGAGGGTTCATCAAGCATTATAAGATGAGTGATTTCTATAAATTATGAGTAGATTTTAACATAAAAATTAGTGAAATTCTGGGAATTTTGTTAGAAAACCTAAGGATTAGTAAAAAATGGAATTTGACCACGAAATTGATTATAAAATTGGGTATAAGTTATGTATTTGAGTTTGTAAGGTCATGTAACTTTGAAAAATTACGAAATTCGGGCACGTGTGCCCGGGGTTGACTTTTGTTGACCTTTTGAGTTTGGTTGGAAAATTATTCTAAATAGTAAAATTATGAGCAGTTGAGCATATATTGATTGGTTTGTACGTTGTTTGATTAATTTCGGGTTGCTCGGCGTGGATTTGAGGCAACTCGTGAGGTTTAAGAGTCGAGTAGAGGGCTTGGAATCGAGTTAAGCCTTTTGCCTAATCTTATTAGAGGGAATTATCCCCATAGTAGTGTGCTACTTGTTATGGGTGCTACGTACGTACGAGGTAACAGGAGTCCATGCGTAGCTAAAATCATATTTATGTCTGGGTAGACTTAGATCTTCACTATGTATTAATTGTACTACTTGAACTAAACATGTTTGTTTGATTGCTTATACTTATAATTGTGATTGGATTAGTGTTTATGGTTGATTGAGCCTCTTTACCTTGAGTTTTGGCTAGATATTTGATTGTCGGTAAAAAATATGTTCTCTTTGTATTCCTATCATCGTGTTGTGTTTATGTGACCGATAGTTCGAAAAATTTCTTTATTTCTGTGGATCGGGTCATACGCCTCAGTAGTGCTATGAAATAACATTACGGATCGGACTGTACGACCTCGACAGTATAGATGCATCTATGAATCGGGTCGTACGACATCTGTAGTGTATACTATTATTATGGATTGTGTCGTACGACCTCGACAGAATTCATGTCTAATATTCGATTGGAGTCAGAATACACATGAGCTTTCCTTCTTGACCTAAGACTTGACATTTACTTGATGTTCCTTGTTCGTTTGAGATAACATATGGTATTTGAGGATCTCATATTATTATTATGTTGAAGAATCATGTTAGTTAAAATTACTTATTTTATCGATACTTATTTTGTTTCATGCCTATCTAGTTTCATATACTTTAGTTATTGAACCACTAGTAGTAGTAAGTGTCGTTGTCAACCCCTCGTTACTACTTCTTCGAGGTTAGACTAGATACTTATTGGTTACGCGTTGATTTACGTACTCATACTATACTTCTGCACTAATTGTGCAAGTACTTAGGCAGGTACTTCAGGAGGTCATTCGGGTGCGCATACGCACTCCAGAGACTTAGTGGTGAGCTGCTCTCCATGCTTTGATCTGCAACACTCAGAGTCTTCTTCTTGTTATGTTTATTATTTTTGTCTATTTTATTTCAGACAGTAGCTATAGTAGTTTCTATATTCTACTAGATTGCTCGTGCACTTGTGACACTAGGTTTTGAAATTTTTTAGTGGATGTTCACGGTTGTACCTAATGTTATTATCACTTCGCTTCATGTTATTTATATTATGTGATTTGGTAAGGAAGAATGTATATTTTTAAGGTTTCTAAATTTAATTTCATTTACTTAATGTCATTCCTAATTTTAAAAGTATAAAAGGATAGATAATTAAGTTGGAGATTTACCATTGGCTTGCCTAATGACATCGTTAGGCACCATTACAGCCTAGGGTGGAAATCCCATTGTGACAATTCAATTGTTCATTTTAATCGGCACAAGTTTTCATTTCCTCAGTTTATTTTAAGAGTGTAAAATAAAGATAGTATGTGACAACCTAATTTTGCCCCACATCTATCTGTTCTATCGTGTATCAAGAATTGTTTGATAATTCGACTCATTTTGTTCTATTTGATTTAGAAGACGTTTGACCTCATTTCATTATACTATATGAGTATTTTCATTCTTTTTTTTTACAATGAAATAGAATATAAGATAAATTTTTTTAGTTGAATCGCACCTCAATGTAAAAGTCTAATATAATGAACATTCATTGTGGGAAGACGAGATAAAGAGAAAAGATCCAAAAAAATTAAGACGAATGAAAAATTCAACAAAAGCCAAATTATTCATTTTCTTCTATTAAAAAATTGATGGTTTCATTTGAATTTTTTTTATTATAAAAGAATGATTCAAATCAAACCGCGAACACTACCATGAGGTGAGTATAAACTTACACTCATGAATTATGTGTTAAATTTGTTAAATTACTTTTTCTTTTTGTTTTAGGATTAAGCATTAATTTTCTCAGAGATTTTCTTGGTCCATTTTAAAATTAATAAGAGATAGTTTTGTAAAACAATTTATTTTATTGGAATTTGCATTATCATCTTATCAACATTATGTTAAAGTGTAGATATGATAGTAGGCAAGACGAAAGCGCTTGTCTAACTGAATAAGAGAGTTTAGTCCTATTAATCTCTTTTCTTTTCTAAATTGGAACTAAGCAAGGATTGGACAGTTTTTTTTTTTTTTTTACTTTAACAAATATTTTTATCATTAAAGTTATTAAAAAAGTGATGGAAATAAAATAAAAAGCTATTTTTATTTCTCTAATTGAAAAGTTTAAAGTTGTTCATTCTTTGGTTTCGCATAAATTAGCCTACCCATTTATTACATGAAGAGAGACGTAAAAATTGCACGGGGCGTCCTATTTGGTCGCCCCCATTTAACCTATACCCAACAACAACAACAACAACAATCTAGTATAATCCCACAAGTGGGGTCTGGGGAGGGTAATATGTACTCAGACTTTACCCCTACCCCGAGGGGCAGAGAGCCTGTTTCCAGGAGACCCTCGGCTCAACACAGCGACAAGAGACGATATATTAGTACTATCAATAGACTCATAATAAAATAACATAAAATAATATAGCATAACATAAAAATACCAGCAATATAAGAAATATAGAAAGTACAAAAAAGATGGAAGATATAATAATATCCAGCAGATAAAGCCCTGCATCAGTAGCTGACCAGTGGCATCCTAAGACTAACTCCTAACTGGCTAGTCTCACTCTAGTGCGCTGTAGAAATACTCACAACTTCCCCTAGCCTACAACCTTAATGCTTGACCTCTACAATTCCCTGTCAAGGGCCATGTCCTCAGTAATCCTAAGTCGCGTCATGTCCTGCCTGATCACCTCTCCCCAATACTTCTTAGGTCTCCCTCTACCTCTCCTCGTGCCCACCACAGCCAGTCGTTCACACCTCCTCACCGGTGCCTCAATACTCCTCCTCTGAATGTGCCCGAACCATCTGAGTCTTGCTTCCCGCATCTTATCCTCTATGGGGGCCACGCCCACCTTCTCTCGAATATCTTCATTCCTAATCTTATTCATCCTTGTATGCCTGCACATCCACCTCAACATCCTCATCTCTACTACTTTCATCTTATGGATGTGTGAGTTATTAACCGGCCAACACTCGGTCCCATACAACATGGCAGGCCTAACCACTGCTCTATAAAACTTACCTTTTAGTAACGTTGACACTGGACTCCCGACGATAACCTCCACTTCATCCACCCCACCCCTATACGGTGTGTGACATCCTCGTCGATCTCCCCGATCCCCTGAATAACTGACCCAAGGTACTTGAAACTACTCCTCTTAGGAATGACTTGAGAGTCAAGCCTCACTTTCACTCCCGTTTCCGTCGGCTTGGCCCCAAATTTGCACTCGAGGTATTCCGTCTTCGTCCTGCTCTACCTGAAGCCTTTAGACTCAAGGGCTTGTCTCCAAACCTCTAGCCTCTCGTTGACGCCGCCTCGTGTCTCATCAATTAGAACTATGTCATCAGCAAATAGCATGCACCATGGCACATCTCCTTGAATATGATGAGTTAGTGCATCCATCACCAGGAAAAATAGGAAAGGGCTGAACACAGACCCTTGGTGTAACCCCGTAACAACCGAAAAGTGCTCGGAGTCGCCTCCTATTGTCCTAACCCGAGTCTTAGCTCCATCATACAGGTCTTTAATCACCCTAATGTAGGCCGTCGGGACCCTTTAACCTCTAAGCAGCTCCATAAGACCTCCATAGGAACTCTGTCGTACGCTTTCTCTAGATCAATAAACACCATGTGGAGATCCTTCTTCTTATCCCTGTATTGTTCCACCATCCTCCTAATAAGGTGGATAGCTTCTGTGGTAGATCGCCCCGGCATGAACCCAAACTGGTTGTCTGAAATAGACACTGTCTTTCGCACTCTCATTTCTACCACTCTCTCCCAGTCTTTCATGGTATGACTCAGTAATTTGATACCCCTATAGTTGTTACAGCTCTGGATATCGCCTTTGTTTTTGTACAACGGAACCATTGTACTCCACCTCCACTCTTCAGGCATCCTATTAGTCTTGAATATAACATTAAACAATCCAATAAGCCATTCCAAACCTGCTCTTCCCACACACCTCCAAAGTTCAACCGGAATTTCATTTGGCCCGGTAGCTCTGCCCCTTCTCATCTTACGCATTGCCTCCATGACCTCATCAACCTCAATATCCTTACAATAACTTAATTTATGGGTACTGCTGACATTCCTCAATTCACCTAGTAAAATATCTTGATCCCCTTCTTCATTTAGGAGTTTATGAAAGTAGGTCTGCCATCTCCTCTTAATTTGGTCACCCCCCATCAAAACTTTGCCGTCATCATCTTTTATGCACCTCACTTGGTCCAGATCCCGAGTCGTCCTCTCTCTCACCTTAGCGATTCAGAATAACTTCTTCTCTCCGCCTTTGTTCCTTAGTTCCTCATACAGACGAGCAAAAGCTGTCGTCTTAGCCTCTGTCACTGCCATCTTCGCCTCCTTCCTAGCTACCTTATACCTCTCATTGTTCGCTCTCTTCTCCTCCTCATTAGTGCTCCCTATTAACCATAGGTAAGCTACCTTCTTTGCTTCCACTTTACCTTGGACAACTACATTCCACCACCAGTCTCCTTTGTGGCCACCGGTGCGGCCCGAAGATATCCCTAACACCTCTCTCACCGCCTTCCTTATACAGTTCGCCGTCGTCGACCATATAGTGTTTGCATACTACTTCTCCAAGCTCCCATTGCCGATAACCTTCCTTCCAAATCCTGAGCTTTATCCTTAGTCAAAGCGCCCCACCTAATCCTCGAGCATCCTCGTATTGACATCTTCTTCCTCTTTATCCTAATACTAATGTCCATCACCAAAAGCCTATGCTGCGTCGCAAGGGTCTCTCCTGGGATAACTTTGCAATCCTCGCACAACCTTCTATCGCATCTCCTGAGGATGAGATAGTCAATCTGAGTCTTCGCCACCGAACTTTGGTAAGTAACCAAGTGCTCCTCCCGCTGCGGAAAACATGAGTTCGCAATCACTAGATCGAATGCCTTGGCAAAGTCCAACAGCGAAGTTCCCCCTTCGTTCCACTCCCCAAAACCAAAGCCGCCATGCACCTCAGTATAACCACCTGCCGACGACCCAATATGACCATTGAAATCTCCTCCTATGAATAACCTCTCGGAAGGCGGAATACTACGAACGACGTCATCCAACCCCTCCCAAAAGCGCCTTTTAATCTCCTCATTCAAGCCCGCTTGCGGCGCGTACGTACTAATGACATTTAAAGTACACTCACCCACCACCAATTTAATAGTCATTAGTCTATCATTCACCCGCCTAACCTCTACCACCGACTCTCTAAGATGACTATCTACCAGGATACCCACTCCATTCTTACCTCCCCGGACTCCAGAGTACCACAACTTATACCCATCCGCATTTTTCGCCCTCGATCCAACCCACCTAGTCTCCTGGACACATGCTATATTAATCTTCCTCTTCTGAAGGATCTTTGCCAACTCTATAGACTTACTCGTTAGTGAACCTATGTCCCATGACCCGATTCTCAACTTATAGGCTCCCTTGCCCCCTTTACCTCCCCTACCTCCCATCCCACCCCCTAACCCCGACCCTACACTATGCCCTACCCGAGGACATGCCCTTAATCTATCATCCCAAACTGCAGCTACTATACCTACGACAATCTAAATAAGACTCGCTAGTGCACAACGGACAACGAATCAAACTAGAAGGAAACAAGTGGCTACTAGTACATTAGTAGAATGATTGAACTGAACTATTGTGAACTAAAGTAACATCAATTTAGCTAACACCAAAAGAGAACGGGAGGTACCAACTCCTGAGAACCAAACTTGTGTTTATTTGCTATACTCGATGTAGTTGTACGCTCACACACCGCTTCCCACCACCTTTTGCTGACGCCCGTCCAGGTTGCTCTCCTTTGCTAGTGCTCGTGCGCCCAACTTGTCTCCAACACTTCGAGAATTTCCCTGAAAACACCGAAAAACCATGACCCAAAGACCAAAAAGAGGGCAGTCACCGCTACCACTGGTGTAGCCCTGACAGTAGTAGGGAAAATGTGGGGAGAAAGCAAAGAACTACACAAAATTCACCAAGTTCTACCGTAGTACAACAAAATGAACGGATCAAAACTATACCCTCAAGAAAAATAAATCAAACCCGGAATCTGAAAATAAATCAAATCTAGAAAGAACAAAAGGAAAATAAGTGAGAAATTATTTTAAAAAAGGTACTATACCTGAAGAAACAAATTGATTTTGAGTGCAACCCAAATATCAAAATTCGATTTTGAGCAAAACCCAAAAACCAAAATTTTATTTTGAGCAAAACCCAGCTAACAATTTCGATTATTGAGCGAAACCAAGATAACAAATTCGAGATTGAGCAAAACCCAGATGAGAAAATTCAATGTTGAGCAAAACCCAGTTAACAGAAATTCGATTTTGAGCCAAACCCAGATGCCAAAATTCGGTTTTGAGCAAAACCCAGATAATAAAATGCTTACCAGGATTTTCAAGCTCCGATAGTGAACCAGATCGACGGACTGAGTGAGCTCACTCAGAAAAACGAGATCGGGGATCGGGAGAATCAACAAAATGAAAAGGAACAAAGGAGATTCAAAGTATGAGATCGCTGAAAAACTTACTGGATAGCGTGAGATTCCGGCACCGGTGGTAAGATGGTCAGATTTACAAGGCTTCTCCACAATTCAAATTAAGATAAACCAAAAATCCAGTTTTCGCACTACTAAATACTCTTCTGAATCACTTATCCCAACTAAAAAAGAAAAGGAAGAAACTCTACTGAATTATTTTTGACCAAATTCAAACTCTACGCGATTAATGATGGAGAGAAAAAAAAGAAGAAAGGATCAGTGTGAAATAGAATAAAAATCAACAAATTTGAAGGAAGAAAGCCGATCAAACTTGTACCCACTTTTTAAATAACTTCAGCCCCCTTTCTCCTCCTCCTTCATCTTCTTCTTCTTCTTCTTCTTCTTCTTCTTCTTCTTCTTCTTCTTCTTCTTTCTTCTGCTGCTATTTTCTATCTAGTCTACTAGTCTAATACCTTAGAGAAAAGATGATCTGCTGGTGCAATATGTTTTTTTTTTGCTTGCTAAAAGGTGCAATAGGTTGACTTTGCTTACAAAATCTCATGCTTAAATGATTTTCATGTGATATTGTGTGACTGCTACCGTTTGTGAAGGCGAGATATTGCACCAGAAGCTTATTTTCTATCTAGCTTTTACTCCTGGATGATGAACTTCAGGTTTGTATATTATGTCATCGTTCCATTGAAAAGAAAGGAACTGAGAACTGGGCCATAACAATTGCAGTAAAAGAATCCAGGTAAAAATTATATGAAAAGAGTGTCATTTGGGGTAGTAAACATACAATGAACTGCTCAAGGAACAAAGGCTGTCGAACATGAATTGCTCACCAAGAGTAAATGGAGCTCACGTGCTTTTGGAGTACAAAGCACAAAGCTGTCTCCATTGATCACCTCAAGGAATCAAAAGGAGTGCAGCGAGGAAAGAAGACGCAGTTAGCGCACAGAAGACATTTATGATGTTCATCTTGACGAAAGATTAATGGGAGCTGGGGCGTGATCGAACACGGAGGATCGGCAGTCCCAAAACAACAGGCACATACTTGGATAAAGTCTTATATTTCAAAGTTTAATAGCTTTAATGTTATATCAATGTTGAGTGCAACACTCAATTTTGATAATAGGATATTTGTTAAATTCAAACTCTATTTCGTTCATTACGTAGGATATCTTGACATTGTATTTTGTCGTTTATCATGTTATAAATAAAACTAACCCTAGGCGTTTGCCTAGCGGATTGAAAAAAAAACATACAATGAACTAAATAACTTCATCTCTATAGCTGAAATTTCCCAGTTACAAAGACAAAAACTTCAGCTCTAGAGTTGAAGTTCGCCAGTTATAAAATAAAAACTTCAGCTCTAGAGCCTACAAGGGTGAGGCAACAAGGGTGAGACAAATCACACATGGAATCTAGTCAGCTTTTATCAAAGTGGAATAAAAGAAATAGAATTGGAAGACCAAAATGGAACAAGGCTAAATTAAAGTGCCAAAATAAAAAATTAGACCAAAGTTTAATGGGTTGTCTATGTATTTGGCCAAGGAAAAACAAGCGAACTCACATAATCTAGGTGTACCGTGTACCTATTTTGACCCTATAATAATGAAACATTTTAAATGTACAAAAAGCAAAAAGAAAGAAAAGGAAACAAGATGAAGATGGGCATCGAAGTGTCAGTATTCAAACTTAAGGGGTCTAAGCGGCTATCTAACCCCTCTTAATTTATTTGCTTTGCTTAACGCATTTTGTTTCTTCTTCTTCTTGATACCCTAGAGCTGCCCTTGGATGTCGTTGGGAGCAAAACGTAATGGCTTCTCTGTTCAAGGTAATATGAACGCCAGTGTTCTTTGGCTTTTCCAGTGTGCTGTATACCTGGGGTGTTTGTTCAATAAACAATTTGTCCAGTGATATACTGTTCTTAGGTTGTGTTTTCGGTGGATTGTGCTAATGCCGGGGGTGGGTGGGTCTGCGCCGCCTTCTCTGCTGTTTCTTTCTCTTAGGATTTAGCCAAAATTTCAGCATATAGGGATCGAAGGTTTCCAGGAACACAAGAAGAATTTGAAGATGCTTTGCTAAAGGCGACAACTGTTTATGTGGGGAACATGTCCTTTTACACAACAGAGGAGCAAGTATATGAGCTGTTCTCTCGTGCTGGAGAGATTAAAAAGATAGTTATGGGATTGGATAAGAATTGCAAAACTCCTTGCGGGTTCTGCTTTGTAATGTATGGCCTGAACCTTGCTTTCAGTCTCCCATTTCTTCCATTTTGTGTTGTTAACTTTAAACTGTATAATTTCTTCTCCAATTATGGTACTCATGCTTCAGCTTTAACCAGTTCCTTCTAGTTTTTTAGAATCATGTGCTCCATCTCTACTTAATAAGTACTCTGAAGATTATTAAAGATGCTTAATACCACAATAATTTGATCCGATCAGTCGAATGTACCCATTTGATCTGATTCAGTGTAGTGGTTAATGTAATTTGATACGCTCTCTATAGTTACCTTAGCATATTATGTGTCATTTACTAAGTCTGACTTCCATTTGATGCAGTCAAAGAAGGCCTAGGTTTTCCAACGAAGGTCAAGATACATGGTAGAGGCAAGGGGTCAATATATATATTTTTTGTTTTTCTTTTTTTGTGCGAAGTTCACTGTGTTAGTTTAAGGCCAATGACATAGGCATAATTCAAGACTGATGTCTGCCGAATAGACACTGTACGAGTAGACGTTTCAACATATAGGGTTCAAGCTGAGAGGTGCTATTAAATTTGTGTTACGATAGGATGATATGAAGGTGGCTTGAGAGGGAACGATGGGTCTAGATGTACGAGGAAAAGCTAAATTAAAAAGAAGCAGTACGATTGGAAGAGCACATTGCATTGAGCTGTATAATTCGAATGTCTAATGTTCTTAGGGCTTGTGAAACAAAAGGATGGAGGCAAGATTATAATATCAAGGCTTTGGTTAATACTGCTGGATAAGTATGGAGTTAGCTATTGAGAGTAGAGAAGGTATTAGGCAGAGTTCTAGGGAAGTCAGCACTATGGAAAAAGATTTGGATCTTTTGAAGAAAGACCTAGGATATCTTAAAAGGAAAAAAGCCAAAAAGATTGAAACAACAATAACATACCTAGTATAATCTCACAATTGGGGTCTGGGGAGGGTAGTGTGTACGCAGGCTTTATCCCTACCTCGTGGAGGTAGAGAGGCTGTTTCCGAAGACCCTCGGCTCAAGGACAAAATGAAAAGGAGCAGTAACAATAAGCAGTAACAGCATCGATATAGTAAAATAACTAAAGCAAATGAAATAACAGGTAGGAATATAGCTCTACGAATAGGAAAGACGAAAAAAAGAAAAAAAAGAAAAAATGACTACAAGACTAATACTACTGCCACTAGTATGATAAAGGAATACTCCTAGCTACCCCCTAACCTTCTACCCTAATCCTCGACCTCGTTCTACAGCAACTACCGTGTTCACCAGCAGGCTGCTCACGCGCTGGTAATCTTACGGGATGCGCCGGCGCGTGGCTGGTCTTTGACAGAAAATGGGCCTATTTCTGTTCGCCTAACACCCAACACCCGCAAGAAAGAGAGAAAGAGGAATAGAGAAACAGATAGAGAGAGAAGCAAGGGGTATAGTGGACCAGCGGTTGGGAGATGGTACACAGAGAGGGGGAGAAAGGGAAGAAGATGGGAGAGAGAGAAAGGAGGAAGAAGGGGGAAGACTAATGGGGATGTCGCCGGCGATGGCCTAGGGACAGATAAGTGATAAAAAAGAAAAGAAGAAAAAGGGAGGGAGACACAGAAGAGGGGAAAGAGAACCGGAGATAGAGAGATGAGGGAAGATAGAAGGAGAGAGAGTGAGAGGAGACCTTACCTGTGAGGCTGCGTCGCTGGCGACGAGGGCCCAAGGCAGCAGTGATTTAGGGTATAGCTACCGTTAGCGAGAGAATGGAAATGTACAACTTTTTATCAACAACGTAAAAGTACTTAAATCTTTTACAAGTCTAGGTACGAAAAAAGCAGGGACTTCCAAAAAATTGAAATATCTGAAAATATTTCTGCAGTTCCACTTTTTTATGGATTCAATCCCATTGCAATTATCTATCTTATTCTGACATAATGATCAATGTCAAACTTTGTCATAGAATTTTTGAATTTGAAGAGTCCGAAAGGGGAGGGATATGCAGGAGAAAAGAAAAGAGAGGAGTGGAGTGGAGAGTATTTATTGTTTCTATTGCATCTATTGGGAGAAAAAGGATATGTGCGACTGTTATTCGACACTAATCCCCAGATACGTAGTTATTTTGTTACCAATAAAAAAAATGTATAGCTATTTTGTTCATAATCCTGAAGTCCTTATTGATGTTACAAATGTTTAGTCAAATGGGGTCTTAGCTTTCCATGTTTCGGCTACTTTTAACTGACAAGGAAATCTCGCTCCTGTTTGGTAGAAAAGAAAAGGAAAATTCCCTCCTATTTTTGTCTTAATCCTTTTCTCCCTTTTTTCAAGTCCAGGGTTGGTTTACTTTGTCTTAGTCTTACAGGTCTCACAACAAAAAGTTGGAGTACTTTGGCTGTGCATCTTTGATGTTATCTCTTGTTCCACTCAGTTGTCGCTCACTTGGTACCTTCTTAATGATATCATTAATGAGGAAATAAGAGAGTTTGTAGCCTGAAAGTCAGAGAAAGATTAATAGATTCCTTACAAAAACGGATGCAAATTAACATTTCGTAACGTGAAAGTAGATCCAGGTTCTTGCTTTAAAAACCCAATGTACTAAATATGTGGTTGCAACTTCCTGCAACAATATCTGTCCAGAAGCTACTATATAGTTCTTTGATGCCTTGCAGAACATTTTTACCAATGTTTCAAGAAAACTTTTAGAGGTTATGGTATTTGTTTAGGTTGTATTTCTTTGGGATGCCTGGGTGGTTGTTGCATTTGTATAAGGGAAGTAAATCTGCTTCTTTGCATTCTCTGTCTTGTTGCCCTGTTCCAAGTATGTCAAATTTTGCCACTTATTTGTACACATTTCTTTTGCAATAGGATTGTTGCTGACGTACTCCCTTTGTGCCATTTTAATTGACTTGGGTTGACATTGACAAAGTTTAAGAACAATGTTTGAATGAATTATTATATGAGGTTTGATGGCAAGGAGTTCAAATAATATTTAACTGCAAAAGGAGAGAAATTGTTGAAATGATGTCAGATGAATAAGTAGTATATATTTATGCCACAGTAAAAAATTGCCATTAGGGAATATCACGAGCTTTTCTCTTTAGTGCTGTCACTGTTTCTGCAGTTATAAGCAAAAACCTATTTGCTCATAATTTTTTTGGTAGTTGAAGTAAATTCTATTTATAAACACCAAGATGGTATTAGGTGTACATTATAGTTTTTTACATGTATACCTTTGGGTTTATCTCCCATTCAGCCCTTTTCCCGTTAAAGGGAAAGAAGCCAAAGAAGAAAACAAAAGAAGGCAAGGAGAATATCATTTTGCATCTGTAATAACTGTAAAAATATTTTCAGGTTCTACTCTAGGGACGACACTGAAGATTCTGTCAAATATATCAGTGGGACAATTCTTGATGATCGCCCTATTCGTGTGGATTTTGACTGGGGATTTCAAGAAGGTAGGCAATGGGGCCGTGGTAGGAGTGGTGGACAGGTAATCTCCTTAGTGGTTCATCCTTTTATCTTGAGATTCATGCTAGTGTGTGATCTGATTTACATCTTTTTTCCAGGTGCGCGACGAATATCGTACTGACTACGATCCAGATATCCTTCTCTTCAGTTGATAAGCATGTGTTAACAACTTTCTTTCCATTCTTTTAACTATTTTTATATATTTTTTTTCAGAGAAAATATGTTTTGGTCCTATCGTGGCCTAAAGTGATGAACATTGCAATTGAATGGACACTGGAATGGGAATAAAAGGCATGTAACTATTAGGACAAAGTTAGTCAACTATACTTCGTGTTATGCAGAAGTATGTCTAATAGTGAAGTTTCGACAAATGTTATGTACAATGATCAGTAAAAAAACAGGGAAGTTTATGTAAAAATCGACTAAAACATGGTGTACTTTTGATTAAAAAAAGAATCCATTAAAACTTGGAATATTTGCAGCTTGAAAGATTTATGCCAGTTAGTAAACTTGGAGTATTTACTCAGTAAGTAAATTGAGAAAAGGATGTAATTTAATGGATTGACACGTTTTTATTATTATTATTATTATTATGTAGATATGTACTGATTTTAAAAATTATTACGTAAATATACGTGTAACTTGTCTATATGGCAAGGATAACTAAAGTGGTACTTGACAAGGTAATATGTGTAATTTTGTAAATCATTCCTCTATACATTAACATTGTACTGGTTATTCTTTGTTGATCACTCAAGTGCCTCCTTAAGAAGTATTTATATAGTATTTATTCAGTAAGTACTTACCCTAGAAGTAGCTGTGGGGCATCAAAAGTCTGGTGGATCAGATTCTATTGTCTTTTTCAGGTTCTGTATCATCATCTACAAGAACACAACCCTCCACATCTAGTTACTAGATAAGGTAGTGGTTAAAACAAAAGCTTCTTTCCTCTTCTGATCATAAGATTCTAGAGCATTTTTTCTCAAGTAGTTAGTCACCCTGATTTTTTGTAATTGCATTTTGCTTTGGGTGAATGAACCTAGTGGTCTCAAACGCTTCATTTTTCTGCATCCCTCTCCTGTGATTGTAGGATAATTGACTTGATGAAAGAAATGGAAATTTCATCTTGTCACCAGTGGGATGATTGCAAAGTTTTAACAAGGCAATGGTCAAAGTTTTAACAAGGCAATTGTTTTCTTTGTTATTTATGTTGCAAGGAAATACCTCGAAGTAGATCTTCACTTATTCTTCTGTCATTAATGTTTGTCAGGAATCAGAACTTCTATGACGTAGATCAGTGCACTCTTTAGCGTAAGTGACCATTCTTTTATGAAGGTGAATGTTGGCTCATAGATACGTTAATCAAGGATAAGAAAGATGGTTGACATTGTTTACATGGTTTTCTAATATATACTCCCTCCGTCCTAATTTATGTTACACTCTTTCTTTTTTAGTCAGCCCCAAGAAGAATGACACCTTTCTATATATATATATATATTTTTTTTGATTTGCACCGGGTGTCCGAGTCTCTAAGAGCCCCGACTAATCCCGGGGGTGCACAGGCCCTCGGCAAGGAGTTTCCCGCAAGTGCACCACGGTTAATTCAGGTTTTACCCAGTCCGATGGCCCTCAGAAATTGTTTGCACCCAGTGGGTTTCGAACTTGAGACCTTGAAAGGGAGCAAACCCCAAGGCTCAAGTCAATTGCCACCAGGCCAACCCCTGGAGGTTGACACCTTTCTATATTTAGTGACAATTTAACTTTATAATGCCCATTTTACCCTTAATGAGATGATTTATGGGCACACAAATATCTATGGCTCATTTTTACCACAAGTTTCAAAATTCTTTCTTTTTTGCTTAAACTTCATGCCCAGTCAAACACATCACATAAATTAGGACAGAGGGAGTATGTGTTTAAGAATTATGGTTTAATTCAAAGAAAAGACTTAATGTTTAACCCATGAATGTACACAGAAATGTTATACTTCATGGTTAATCAATTGAGTAAGTTTTCATCACCTTATCTGACTAATGTTTGAAACTCTTGCATGATAGTCCGAGCTACAGGGTTTAAGACTTCATTTTTTCCTTTCTTTATCCATTTAATATTTAAGAATTTTGGGCCGTCATTGAATACCTTAACTAGTTATACGTCGAGGCGGTTATGGAAAATTGGTCCAAAAGGAGTTGGAAGCACAAAGGCAGCTAGTGGATTATGGTACAGGATCATTGGGCGCTTACCCACCAGTTATGCCGCCACCTCACTGTAAGTTTGAGGGCTCTGAACTTAGTCATCAGTTCTTTCTTTGATAATATTGACTCTTTCTTGCGTCTTAGCGAAGAGCTTCGTTCTCTCAAATTAATTTGATAATATGTGGAATGTGAAATGTAACGACTGCAATATTTTTGTCTTCTTTCTTTTCCTTTTTCCAAAAAGGAAGATGTTATTGCATTTGATGAAGAGTCAACTTGAAGCGCCTCTTATCTGCAGATTTAGACTTACTTCTACAGGACTTGTGTGTGCTTTAATGCAGTAGAAAGCTTTTGATTTTAGCTAAGGGTACAACTGACTCTAAGTAATGCTTGTATTAGTAGTCGGTTTGGTGGCGAAGTTCTTCTGAATTGTTATTATCTGCTTGTTTCAATGTTGATTTCACAACCTGTCTATTTGTTGCATGACACCACACTAGTTCGAGTATATGTGCCTTTTATTTGATGGGTTGGGTATAGTTAAGCTGTCAGAGGAATGGTAGTTTTGATATCAACTAATGCTGTAAGCATAATGTCTACATTCTGAATGCTCCATTGCGAATGAAATGTGTACGGCTAAATTGTATAAGTTTGAGCACTGGTTGAATGGCAACTTCTGGTTGTTAACGATTTTGGTTTTGTTCCACTCTAAATTTTGAGCTAGCCGTATTGTTCCCTATAATTAAACTGGCTTTTTCCAAATTCGTGCTGTGTTTCATTAATCTTTTGAAAATCAGATTTAACTTGACATTTCTCTAACAAGGAAAAGTGAAAGGAAGAGATTGAAACAACCCCTTTAGGATTTCAAATTAAGCTTTGAATAGCTGATCCACCGGACCTTCAACCGCCATTGAGTTTTTCTTGCACTTCCAGTAACTTCACAGTTTATATGCCTTAGGTTTTGCAATATAATGTGATAGATAATAAACACGGTACACTTACTTTTACGGTGTCTATGGCAATCACTGATACAATAAACTGCAGATGGTAGACATGGTGGAAATCAAGGTTATGGAGGTTCTTATCGACACGGTAGAGGTATGCTTTACAAAGCTTTTGATTCAGTTCTAATGCCTTACAACATTGTATTTTTCTATCTTTTGTTTCAGTATAGTATATTTAACAAACAACTCTATCTTATGAGGAAAACAGACTATCATCGCAAGCGACACAGGGAAGATGACCACCATCGGTCAGATTATCCAAAGAGGAGTTACGACCGTGAATCTCGAAGAACCTCTGATCATGAGTCCAGACCGGTATTTTCTTTTATTTACTTAAGCTACATCTTTTATTGCTTTGCTTTTTTTCACCAGCATGTCCTGTTCCATCTTTTCATATGTACTCTATGCTCGCCACTGAAACGAAATAATGTAAAATTGGACAATGAAACGAAGTCAGTGTGGATATTAAAGAAGCAAATTCCCTGACTTTAGCTTGTGATTTAACGAATAGGAGATTGAGCTTCAAATCTTTTGCTTCTATTGTTTGTCCCCTCTTCAGTTTTAGTGATATTTGTTGTTGCAATGTGACATTCTTTTGCTGCAGGAGAAGAATCCACGTTTCCGTGAGAGTGGTGATTCTGATGAAGAGGATGATGATGATAGGAAACGGCGTACTTAGTTTTATTTCCAGATGTAGATTGCTCGGAGAAGAGTGTGCTACTTGAAAAGAGTTGTAAGACCTGCTCTCGTCAAGTTCCTTTGTAACTTGTGCTTACACAATTAAAATGTTGTACATTAGAACTGCGCTTCAAAACGTTTTTACACTTAAGGAGTAATCGTAGCTTCTCACTCTCTTATTTTTACCTTCTTTTCTATGTATTTCTGATGGTGTCATTGATGACGTTGATCCCTCAGTGTACCCGAAAGTATTATTTTGTCTAGCTTTATTAAAAGAGATCACTCCGTGCTCAACTTAAATAATCCTTTACTTTTGGCCTCACCCCCCAAAATATGGAAAACGGATATTGTTCTTCAATGTTGTTTTATGCTCTCTAGCTGTTATTTTGTCCAAATTTTGCCTTAGTCAAAACTGACGGTAAGAGACGAATCCGTTACATCAACCCCCCCCCCCCCCCTAAATGATTGTAACAATACTCCAGTTTGTAGTGTTTCAAATTATTCATAACTAGAGCGATATCAAAAGAAATTCTAACATTAAAAAGTAAATTAAGCATAATAAAGAAGAAAAATGCAAACGTGGAAGAGAGTTAGTATTAAAGGATTTTTTTTTTTATATTTTGTATTTTGCAGACAAAGGTCTAAAGTGTATTGTTACTCAGTAAACGAAAAAAAAAACGAAATTAGGATAAATTTTTTAAAATATGTTAACTTTTGACATTTTTAGTTTGAAAATTTATTATGAGTTAACTTTTAGATATTTAAGTTTTAAAAAGAATTTATTAAGCAATATAACCTCAAATTTGGAAAAAGTTTCAGTGCGTATGCTCCAAATGAACACCCAGAATATTGAGGCTTACATCTAGACGAACGCCCAAAAGGTTGGGGCGTATGATGCTTACATCCCACCAGTACGCCTCAGTGTATTTTTGGTATGTCTCGCCCAAAGCAAAAATGCTCCTTAAAACACAAGATATGAGAAGTGTGTCATGGCGTGAATTTCACACTGTGGTTTATGTTCAGTCAATTGAGAATTATGACCATCATGATGTGTCTTTATCATTTGCCGAACACATCTAAACGTAAAAATAGAAGAAGGGTAGGATTTCAATTAGATATCTTCGGCTTTCGAAATAATTTGCAAGTATTTTACAGGCTATATTACTATGTAAACTAATTATGTTAGTTTTGTGGAGAACCAACTTGCTAGAGGCCGAGTCCGAAACTTAAATGACAACTTTTTGGACTCAAAACATATTTTTACGGTTTAAAAAAAACAAGTTACTTTTCTACCTAAAGCGCCACGTTTTACATATTTTGCCCACAAGACCCACGTGAATTTCCGAGCTTTTTGAAATGGCAATTTCCTAACCATGTGGGTCCCTCAACAGTACATAGCAGCCTTTTTATGATCTCTTTTTGCTGCCACTTTTGAAATGGCAATTTCCACTTTTACTCTCTATTGAACCTCAATAGTAAGAGTGTGCCAGAAATATAATTAAGAAACGGATTTGGGACTAAATTCTTAAGTATTTTTTTTTTCTATCAAGAGTTAGAGTCTAGTGGTATGACGAGAGTCTTTTATACGATAATCATCTTTCGTTTCCATCGAACCAATAATATAGCGATTTTTGGTACAATATCTTTATATAATAACGCCTCGTAAACTTCTATAAAACGAGTCAGAGATTTTAGAAATGTTCAAATGTTCACAATGGTAATAATTTTTTTTTTGATGTTACATCAATTTAACTAAGTAAGAATCTTTTAAGAATTTGACGAAACTTCCAGTTATTTTTAGAAGGTTTTGCAAAAACTTTGGGGAGCCAAAAGTACTTTTTCTTAAAGTAATTGTTTTAGAGTTTGCCCAAACTTTAAAGAAAAAATAAATGCTTTTGAATAATAACAAAAACTAAAAAATGTAGCTTTTTTTCTTAAGGACTTTTAGAACCTAACTGACAAATGACGGATCCACATGAAGAGTTAATTATGAGTGCTCAAACACCCATTGTTTTTACCTGGATTTAATATATTTATATAGGCAATTAGTAAAAAATGTAGCTAAGTAGTGCAAGAGCACCCATAGCTAAATCTTTTATCTTTCGGAACTCTTTCCGACGAGCAATCATGACTATAAAATCTTGGATCTGTCATTATAAATGACTAAGCATAAATTGCTACTCTAATATTAGCAAAAATATTTTTTAAATTGATTAACCAAACATAATCTGCTACTACTTTTTAAAAGTACTTTTTCAAAAAGTACTCCTAATAAAAAGCATTTTTCAAATAATATGATTTTGAAAATATGGTTAAACAGTCTAGAAAAATCTTCCGCTTTTGATTTAGCACATTTTTTATTACGGGCAGTTAAAACTAAACATTTGTATCCCTAGAATGCAAAATTATTTTGTTTTAGAAAGAAAATTTTGAACCCTACTTCATCCGTATCAAACATTAGTCGTTTCAGTAAATTAAATTTGTATTAAAATATTTGACGTATTTAACAAATCAAAATGTTACTTATTCAAATATATCCTTACTATTTAAATTAATTAGTGATTATTAATTAAATAATATCTAAGAGAGATAAAAGTTATTTTGACACACAACCTTATGATTAAAGGTATGAATATCTATGTTAAGGATTCGTGCAAGAACTTTAACAAAATATATAAACAATATTGATCGAATATACTACATCAATATAATAACACTCATTTTTTAGGATTTAGATAAATAGGATTGATAATAATTCATCTTTTTCAAGAACTCAAATTTTTTCTTTAATTTTCTTTAATAGTTCAGACGCATTATTTAAATAATATCTATGATGACTTTTATTAAGGTTGTATTTAATGATTTAAGTACTGTCATCGTTGTAGTACTCCTTATTATTGTTGTTGTTGTTGTTGTTATTAAGTGCTATCCCCATTGTGATGCTCCTCGTCGTCGTTGTTGTTGTTGTTGTTGTTGTTGTTGTTGTTGTTGTTGTTGTTGTTGTTGTTGTTGTTGTTGTTGTTGTTGTTGTTGTTGTTGTTGTTGTTGTTGTAGTAGTAGTAGTAAGTGCTAGCTCCATTGTGATACTTCTCGTTATTTTTATTGTTGTTGTTGTTGTTGTTATAGTAAGTGCTGCTCCCATTGTGATACTCCTTGTTGTTATTGTTGTTGTCGTTGTTGTAGTAAGTGTTACCTCCATTGTGATATTCCTCATTGTTATTGTTGTTGTTGTTCTTGTTGTTGTTATAGTAAATGCTACCCCATTGTGATACTCCTCGTTGTTATTGTTGTTGTTGTAGTAAGTGCTAGCACCATGGTGATATTCCTTATTTTTGTGGTTATTGTTGTTGTTATAGTAAGTGCTACCCCCATTAAGATACTCCTCGTTGTTGTTGTTGTGGTTAGTAATGCCACCATTATAGTACTCCTTGTTGTTATTGTTGTTGTTGTTGCTACTAGCACTATAACTATTAAAGTACTCCTCATTATTGTTGTTGTTGTTGCTAGCACTATAACTATTGTAGTACTCCACATTATTGTTGTTCTTGTTGTTGCTGTTGTTGTTGTAAGTGCTAGCTCCATTATGATATTCTTAGTTGTTATTGTTGTTATAGTAAGTGCTACCCCCATTGTGATACTCCTCGCTGTTATTGTTGTTGTTGTAGTAAGTAGATTGTGATACTCCTCGTTGTTATTGTTGTTGTTATAGTAAGTGTTGGCCCCATTGTGATACTCCTTGTTGTTATTGTAGTAAGTGCTACCTTCATTGTGATACTCCTCTATATTATTATTATTATTATTATTGTTGTTGTTGTTGTTGTTGTTGTTGTAGTAAGTGCTACCCCCATTGTAATACTCATCTTTGTTATTGTTGTTGTTAGTAATGCCACCACTGTAGTACTCTTTGTTGTTGTTGTTATTGTTATAGTAGTAAGTGCTACCCCCATCTTGATACTCCTCTTTGTCGTTGTTGTGGTAGTAGTAGTTGTTGTTGTTATTAGTACTGCCACCATTGAAGTACCTCTCGTTGTTATTGTTGTTGTTGTTGCTAGCACTATAACTATTAAAGCACTCCTCATTATTGTTGTTGTTGTTGCTAGCACTATAACTATTATAGTACTCCACATTATTGTTGTTGTTGTTGTTGTTGTTGTTGTTATTCTTGTTGTTACCATTTCCACCATTGTAGTACTCTATATTGTTATTGTTTTTGTTGTTAGTACTACCCCCATTATAATAATCCCCATTGTAGTTCTTGCTGTTAGTACTGTCACCATTGTAGTATTCCCCGTTATTGTTATTTTTGTTATTAGTACTACTAGTATTCTTGTACTCTTCATTATTATTGTTGTTGTTGTCGTCATTCTTTGGGACAGTGACATGGGCCACAGGGTTGTAATTCTTGGGAAGGTATTTGCTATTATAAATATTATTAGTTAGGGTTGTAGCGGGGTTGATTTCTTTGTAGGGGTTTTCTACATTATTAGTAGTGATGGTGGAAGGAGGAAGTTGACCAGACTCATAACCATATAGGCCATAGCCATTATTTTCATTTTCCGGCAAAAAATTTGCTTCTTGTTCTTTGTTAGGAATAACTACTTGTGTCTTTTTTTCAGTATGGTTGTTGCTTGGGATTTTATTAAAAAATTGGCTTTCTCTTGCATGGATTTGCAATGAAGAAATAGGGTAAGAAGGAGGAAGATGAAGGAAAACTGTTTGGTAAAGGCAGCCATTAGAGAAAGAAAAAATAAATAAATTTGTATAGTGTCTTAGTGCTATGAACTTGCTATGGTTGTTTCTTTATATAGAGACCATTTATCACTCTTAAGTTTGCAATTTTTGAGTGTTTGAATCTTATTTTTTAAATTATTTTAGAACTCTTCTTTCCTTTTTTATTTTTTTGCTTCTTTTGTCCAAGGGAGGTTAGGGGAAGGGTTAGAGTAATTATCGCTTCCCTCCAAAATTTCCTACTATTAGGTGCTTAGTTCATTTCTTATTTATCAATAGTACTCTTTCTTTAGTTTTTACTATAATTTTTGACTTTATAAAAAGAAAGAGAGAAACAAAGGAAAAGGAAAGAAAGTGAGAAGATGAACGAAAATAGAAAATGTAATTACGCATGGATTTTGGACGAGTGGGGGAAGGGGAAAAGAAACTTCCATAATGGGGACATTGAAAATTATAACATTTGGTGAGTACTCAAAAATCAAACATTACATGCCCTTCTCTTAATATTATCTACTAGAAAGTGCATCCCTAAAAACTAATTTTTTTTACTTCATGTGTGTTTGATTGATCCTCTTCATTCTTTTACTTAATCTCAATTTGCATGCTCATTTAAGTATGTCCAATAACAGTTAGACTTATATTATTTTTCCCTCAAAGTATGTGCGTCTAGAAGAAATAATGTATATTTAAAAAAATAATATTTAATAGTTTATTGTGTGTTTACCCCAAATCATAAAAAATTATCATGATTAAGTGAAAAAATATAAATTTTTATGTTATATTTGGTGATTATTGGTGTATTTAGTTTAGAATTACGTGTATAAGTTTTTTATTATTGGTGTATAATTGAAAAATTGATAGTTGTGTTGGAATAAGTGATATATCACAATATATTTTTCTTTTTGACACATTTTCTGCCTTTTTCTTCTTCCTAATTATGGATATGATTATAAACTCCCCTATGTATTTATAAGTGTTTCTCTGTTCTTCCTGTGAATTTATGGTCAAGACGAGTATTCCAGCAAAATTTGCCTCATAGATTAAAGTTGCATTATAATTTAATTTATCAAACAACTTTATTGGTATAACGAATCTTAATTTGAATGTAGATAAAATATTCGAGAAAACACAATTAATGCGCTAAGATTATATGGACGCAAAAAATAAAAGGAATTTTTACATTCCTATGCTACATAGGAAACCTTATTACCCTCAATATTTAAGGTATGACTTAATTACATTTAGTATACCAAATTATCAATTCTATACCATAATTAATTAAGGGTATAATTAATTGTACATTATTTACTCATTAATTAAAGGAATCTGCACGTTTCTCTCTCCTAACCCCTAAGTCTCACCCACGTTTTACCCATACCCACGTTCTTTTTACCATTTTCCATCTTCTGAAACTAAATTCTCCATTAAAATTCACAGAAAATTGAAGATTTTTTAACATAACAGTATTCACAAACGTGAAGGCGAAATGTGCACTACGAATGTGAAACAAAAGCAACAAAAGCATATGAACAACAAGCTTCGCGCAACAACATCATGATATTTCAGAAATAAAAGATAAACAGACATGCATTTTGACCAGTTTATGGTTTTTAGAAGCCTTAGTAGAACTACTTTGCTTTCCACACAGCCATTAAAAAGCTTTGAAGCTTTGAATTCAAATTTGGGTTTTCAAAAAACATTATTTGTTTTGATTGGGTGTTGTTGTAAATAATTGGGAATATGTTTTGGAGTTTATATCTCAATTTTGAGGGGTTTTGGTGAAGATTTAGACTTGGTTTTGGCTGAATTTCAGATTGAAACTCGAAGAAGAAGAAGAAGACATATTGTAGAAATTGTAGATAAATTGTAGTTACAGTTGGATTGATCAGAATTTGAACTAAATACATCTTCGCCGCCGTTGACGGCTTCCGACGAGGAAACTCCTCTGTTCTCTACTTCTCCATTCTCCATTTCTTATTTTTACTTCTGTTTTACTTTTTCTATTTCTAATTTGAGTTTCTTGATTTCGCACACTTTATACACACATTTGATACATCAAAAATATGAAGTAGTTACAGTTGGATTGATCAGAATTTGAAATAAATAAAAGAGATTTTTACATCCTATGCCACATATATATATTTCAAATTTTATGGAAGTCTGATTTTACGGTAATATCTATAAAATTCCTACATTTATCTACAAATAAACTACACATCAGTTTTATGATGTATAAAGCAATATTGTTTTCATAATTATCTACAAAATTACTACATTTATACTACAATTAAACTACAATCTATGTTGAAAAAATGTTGACTACAAAATTTTTCTCTTCATCTACAACAATTCTACAAATATACTACAAATCAGTTTAAATGTATAAAACAGTATTATTTGTAAGGCTATCAACATAATTACTACATTTATACTACAATTAAACTACAATCTATGTTGAAAATCTACAAATTATCTACAAAATATCTACAAACTGGGTACATTGAATTTTAATATCCCAATTCCCATTCAATTGTAGCATAATTGAGATTTTTGACATAATTGTGTTTTTCTAGAAGATTTGTAGAAGTTTTAGTCGTTTTTTTATTTGTGAAAACAGAAAATAAAGCATCTACAATCAGAATACAAATAATCTACAATTTATCTACAAAATATCTACAATTTATCTACAATTTCAGCAATATGTCTTCTTCTTCTTCGAGTTTCAATCTGAAATTCAGTCAAAACCAAGTCTAATCTTCACCAAAACCCCTCAAAATTGAGATATAAACTCCAAACCATATTCCCAATTATTTTCAACAACACCCAATCCAAACAAATAATGATTTTTGAAAACCCAAATTTGAATTCAAAGCTTTCAAGCTTTTTAATGGCTATCAATGGTGGATTTGTAGCGATTTTGATTTAATAACGAACTGAGATTTTGATTTGTAGCGATTATGAGAAAAAAACGGAACATAATTTGATTATAAATTGAAGATAAATGATTTCCGTGATATGATTTGATCTCCTTTCCGTTTCAAAACTTGAATTTAATGTAGAATCAATCAATCCCAAGATTCTTTCGTGATTTTTCGCGCATTATTAAGGGAAGATTCTGCCTTATTAATTCCTAATAAACGAATGGTACAGAAATTGTAGGAAAAATGTGGACTAGGCGGGTAATTTAGATACTATGCACATATTTGGTAATAAAGTTTCATATATGGTATAGGAAGGAAAAAATCCCAAAATAAAAAGAACTTAAATTCATAATAGTTTGAAGTTAAAAAAAGGGGCGCGAAGGCTTTAACAAGTACCTATTATCTTCCGAAAATCATGTTTGTCACACCTCCTTTTTCCGCACCCGAGGGGGTGCAAGGGAGTTTTTCCAATTAAAGGACAATCGAAACGGGATTGGTTTATTTATTTCAGAGTCGCCACTTGGGAGATTTTAGGGTGTCCCAAGTCACCAATTTTAATCCTGAATCGAGGAAAAGAATGACTCTATATTACAGTCTGCGTACCAGAAATCCGGATAAGGAATTCTGTTAACCCGGGAGAAGGTGTTAGGCATTCCCGAGTTCCGTGGTTCTAGCGCGGTCGCTCAACTGTCATATTTGGCTTGATCATCTGATTTAATACATGTTGAACCTATGTGCAAAATTTAACTTTTAACCGCATTCCCATTCCACCACTGCTTCAAAGAATAACCATATTTGCCCATTAATATTTGCATAAGTCGTCTCCATATTCAACTTTCTTCTATATCTATCAATGAGTCTCTTCTTTTGAAAGGCTCCATCAATGCAATTACACAAAATTTATGCTCCCTATTCATGTTGATCACCCTAGGAAAGGCCTACTGTGTATTCACAGACCTTATGTTCCATATTAATGTTTTGATCCTCATTTAGATAGAGAAGCTGCCCTCCTGGGCATAATTCTTGAAGGTTGTTGTGGCTCTTTATTCTGATTCTTCTTTGTTTTCTTACCTCATTTAGCACAGGCTGTAGGTGATAGATCCCCATCCCTAGCAACCTATTTGAAGTTTTCTACTGTTGATTCATCATCTCCCTCATCCTCCATAGGATTGTGTCTCATTAAGTCTTCATAAATTGGTGCCATATTGTGTGTAACTAAATCATGTAAATATTGTAGTAGAGTCTTCAGTAGAACATTAAGATGTTGCTGCATAATTTGATCAGTGCCATATTCCATAGGAACTTCCTCTATTTCCCCAGGTGTTCTTGGAATATTGCCTGCTCATCAGCCTTTTCATTGCTATTCACCATAGAAGAAACAACAACATACATCATTTTGAATTGCTGCTCATAAACACCGCCTAGACCAGGAATTACTATGGTGTGCTGCTTATAAATGTCTGTTATATTGATATCACCACCCTTTCCATTTCCTGTGCTTTGGTCAGACCCTACTGTATCATCCTTAATCTTCACATTATCATAAAGTTTGTTCTCTAATGCATACATTGGAACACCATCTACATAGGCCAAAATCTTTCCAGTTGCAATAGGTATAGGGTTTACTATCGTTGCTTTATCAGGTGACCCTAGCGACAGGCCTGGCATCGCCAGCCTAACGCCTGGGGTACCTAGCTATAGGCCTGGCGTCGCTAGCCTAACACCTGCGGAGCCTAGCTTTAGGCCTGGCGTCGCCAGCCTATCACCAGGTGGGCTATTGTCCCTCACTTTGTCTCCTATTGTCTTTGTTGTGCCTAGTTGATCATCCTCCACCTCAATTGCATCACTCCGTACAACCTTTGTTGAGTTTATCTCATCAAGGTCCTCATCTGCCCAGAATCTGCCAATATTTGGGACGGAATATCATGACATGATTGGTTTGTAGTCACATTGAGTTACCTTAGCTCCTCTTTGCTAGTTCCAAACCTTCTATGAACCCAGTCGATTGTGGATTCCTTATAAGCCCTTTCATCATTACTTGGATCACTAGGAACAATAGGATTAGCCTTAGCTAAGTTCCCATTATGCTGATCTTCCAACACTTTCTCAACTGCTTCCTTCTTCACACGGTCATTATTATTATTTTACGAGAATTGCAACGTCGTGAAAACATATCTCGAACCACGTTACATAAATGCACCCGTAGTTATCGATATATCTCGACTCAGTTGAGATTTGGATTTGGGTCACATAAATGTGTACCCGAATTAAGGAAAATAAATTGTTAAAGGCGCGCCTAAAGCAACTAGCGTCTTGTTATTTTGGGGAAGGTCGTAAAGATCCGTTAAACGGCACATCCCGAATTCTAAACACTTTAATATATACATACATTTAGAGGGCTCCGCAGCTTTGTACATTTTTTGTTTGTCGAGGCTCGTCTCATTCTTACTTTTAAAAAGGAATTTGCGACGTCATGGACATGCATCTCGAACCACGTCACAATCAATGTACCCGTGATTAGAAACACATCTCGAATCCGTCGAGATTTGGATTTGGGTCACATAAATGCGCACCCGAATTTAAGAAGGTAAAATTATTAAATACGCGCTTAAAGAGGCTATCGCGTTATTATTCCGGGAGGGTCGTGAGATTTGCTAAACGACCCGCCTTGGAAACTGAATGCTTCGATATATACATTTAACGAGGGCCCCGCAGCTTGTGCGTTTTTATTTGTCGAGGCTCATCTCGTCCTTATTTTAAAAGGATATCCTATAGCAACTACGTTTCTTGTCGCGTTTGTCTCTACTAATTGAAAACAGAGATAGTCCTAGTTGATTACATGCTTGTAGGCTTATTTATAGCAGGATTCAAAATGCTTTTACAGAATAAGTAAACGTGATTACGCACACAGACAACTGATTGAACATTACGGCCCAAATCCAGCTCATGCGGGATGGGCCAGACCTGGGCCACTGTTTGTTCGATGCGGGCCTGCTTGGTCTGTTTTGACCTGGGCTCAACCTTCATGCGGTTGAGATTGCAAGCTTTGTGTTCTTTGTTCTAAAGCATGGTTTACCAGTTAGATGAGGCAATTTATCGGAAGAGAAAGAACTTAACTAGTAGTGTACAGTTTTCATGCTTGGCATACATTAAAGAATTATACTACACAATTAAACTAAATCCAAGATACAACCTACTGCATTGGGAATACCTTTATCTAACAGCATACATATACAACTATCATTCAATCCCCTACATTGACATCAGCTAGGCTTGTAAGCTACCTTCAGTATCCCAAACAAAAAACGTGAGCTATTAGACACTACATGACATTTAACACAACAATCCATGTATATAAAAAACATCTGCAGATCTTCTCTTTTACACTCATTGCTCAAACTTTCGAGTTACATTGGTAGTGTAATTGTGTACCTGGTAAGGAAAGCAAAGGAAGAAAGGAATGATCAGTTGAGTGGTATGCAACAAACACAACAACAGCAGATACACAACAACAACAACCAGCCAACAATGATGAAGCTCACGAGCAGTCGAGCAACAAGCAAACAATCCCAGAACCAGAGTAATGAACCAACAGAAATAACAAAGTATTCAATGCAGCAACACCAGCAGTTCAACAATCACAAGCAACTTAATCAGGGCAAACAACAGAACTTGGCCAAGACAACTTGACCAATGTGAATTCTTCTGTAGTTTTCAGACAGCGTTTGGTTACAATATTCTCAGAATTTATGTTTCTTTCTTTCAGTTTTTTTAAAGAAAACCTTCTCTTTTAGGCTCCAAAAAGAATCCCCCCTCCTCTAACGGAAGGTCCCCCTTCTTATAGCCTAATCCCAGCACTTTACAGCCTGCTGGACAACTCAAAATTCCCCCTCTCTGTTGTTTTTCCACTTAGTTATTTTAAATAACAAAACTCCCATGAGATCCCTGACAGCCCCCTTTTAACATTTATTAAACTAAAACAGGCCATGGGCAGCAAGAATATAATCTGACAGCATGTGCTGTCAGACTATTTTAATCCAAAAGGGCTTTATGCACATGTTGTGCACAAGTGCACATGCCCTCCAATTCTAACTGCAACTAAACAAAATCAATCCCTTTATATTTCTGATTCAAATACATCAATTGTAAATAGCTATAGTCGATCTTCAATTTTGATTCAAGCAATGTTCAACGAGACAAATCAAGCTGTTACCATTCAAACAGCTAAAACTATTTAACGACATGTATCGAATCGACTATACTAATTACAACATACACAATCAAAGCCAAGGATTAGAATCAAACAGTATCAGCAAGGGGTCAGATTGCACATGTCAATACAGAGGTTAACTTGGGGATTGATTACTCAAACAGTTTCAATTCAGTAAGTTATGCAGTTCACATACACACGCATTATCAGTGAATGAGGAAACATTTGATCAAATAACAGAGGTCCAGGCAAGGCGTGAGAAAACAGTTGGTAAAATTCAAAACACAATTTGAACAAGATGTTTGGCCATACGAATAGACCTTTAACACACACACGAACTGGAATGAAGAAGAGAAGACAAACTTACCTTAAAATCTTTGAAAGAAAAGATCAGGAAAATCAACTTGTGTTTGAACAGACCCTTCTCAAAGTTTAACGGACTTTAATCGAAGTGTTTCTCATATGAGAAACCCTTCGATTAAGGTCCATTAGACCATAAACTCTTGGTTTAAACAGGCACGGAACAGGCACGGAACATGCACGAGGAACCCTTAATCGAAGTGTTTTGAGAAACACTTCGATTAAGGTCCATTAGACCATAAACTCTTGGTTTAAACAGGCACGGAACAGGCACGGAACAGGCACGGAACAGGCACGGAACAGGCACGAAGAACCCTAGGGTTCGAAATAGCAGATCTGGGATTCGTGTTTCCCTGGTCAGATTCGGACCAAACCAAACATGGTTTGGTCACGAGGGAGGTTCGGGGACTGTCTAGTGTGAAGATGGTGAGGTTTGGTGTAGGTCAGAGTTCGACTCGAATTTTCAAATGAAGATTCGAGACGAAGGAAGGTGATTCGAGGCTAGGGGGTAACGGATCCATGTTCAGGACAGTGAGGTGGTCCTAGGGTGTTCAGAGGGTGGTCATCGACGTTCATGCCGCCGGGTCCTGGTGAAAGGGAAACTAGGGCGGCTGCTAGGGTTTGGGGGGTTTCAGTGTTTGGTGAAGACGATGAGTGAAGGGGGGGGGGTTCGGATAGGGGGCATGGGGTGTGAGGGAAGGTTTATATACGGAGTAGAGGATTGGATCCGGGCTGTTAGATCAGATGATCTCAACGGCTTGGATCTGATGGTGAGGGGTGAGACGAGGTCGTTTGGATTTTAGTGAGGGGTTGGGTTGGACCGGCTAAACAGGTCGGGTTACGGGTGCAGACGTGGATTGTTGGATGAATGTGGTTGAACGACTCAGATCAGACGCCTGATGCGGCGTCGTTTCGGGAGGTGCCTGGGCAGGCCTAGTCTGGACCGGGTCCTTGGACGTGGCTGATGTGGGCTGAACTTGGGCCTCAATTCAAAAATAGGCCCATGTCCGATTTACTACACCATTTGCACTCTTTTTCTTTTTGTTTTCCAATTTTAAAATTACAACTAAATTAAAATGAACTTGCCATATCCAACTAATCAATACTTAACACACACATACTAAAAAAAAACAATTCCAAATGGTTAAATCACAACCTGAAATAAAGATGCACACATATTTTTTGTGAATTTTCTTTTTTAATGACCGAATTATGGTTTAATTACCATGACATACATACTTTTGTATTTTGATCGGTAAGATTAAATGCAAAATGGACAGACCCACAAATGACTAACAGCACATGTCACGGCAAAACGACAAATTGTACAGCGAGGTCATTTGTCATTATTTTTTTTCTTTTGGAGTGATTGTCCGTGAAGCAAAAATCACGTGCTTACAGCTGCCCCTCTTTGCCCGAAGACACGAAGGGTTTTCGCGCAAAGATGAAGCGGGCTTTTTGCTCGTCCGAGTACTTCGTGTGAAGCATTTTTTGAAAAAGACTTGACCGAACCTTTGCTTCAGAGGTTTCCTACATATCCTGGGCTGAACAGGAATCAGGTCAATGTAGTTCGGGAAATTTTGGTAGCTGGGACTACCGCGTGACTGTAGTGTTAGCTGCTGTTGTGCGCTGTTGCATGCTGCTGTGGGATGCTACCGCTCACCGATCTCCTTGTTACATTTTTCTGAAAGGAAAACAAGAAGCTAAGCTAGAGTATGGATCATGAGATCTCATCTATCTTCAACTTGTTCTTGTTGCCTTGCTTTCTTGTCGGCTAACGCTTTCCTCTAATGCCTTTATTTTGTGAACTCAGGGGATGATACTGGTCCTTCGCCTTTTCTGAATGCCAGTTTTCATCACTCCGCTTGATCTGCTGGGAACATGGCCCTCCTCTTTAAGCCTTTCAATGGTTTCTTCAGTGGTTATGGCTTTCTTCATCAAAATTGTTATGTCGGGTCATGCTATAACGTTCCCAAACTGCTTCTTTTGAGACGCGTTCCTTCTTCCTTTTGAATCGCGCGTTTGCCTTTGCAGCCTTCTGCTTCTTGGTGCTGGGGTTTTTATTGTTTCCTGCTTGGGGATCTCTGTTGTAACCTTCCACATTCAGGTGGGGTTACTGATTCCGAAATCTAGAGCTAAAAAGTATTCCCGCATTTTACTGGTGGGCGGCCTAGAACATAAATGTATTCCCGCATTCTACTGGTGGGTGACCTAGAATTTAAATGTATTCCCGCATTTTACTGGTGGGCGACCTAGAACTTAAATGTATTCCCGCATTTTACTGGTGGGCGACCTAGAACTTAAATGTATTCCCGCATTCTACTGGTGGGCGACCTAGAACTTAAAAGTATTCCTGCATTTTACTGGTGGGCGACCTAGAACTTAAATGTATTCCCGCATTTTACTGGTGGGCGACCTAGAACTTAAATGTATTCCCGCATTTTACTGGTGGGCGACCTAGAACTTAAATGTATTCCCGCATTTTACTGGTGGGCGACCTAGAACTTAAATGTATTCCCGCATTTTACTGGTGGGCGACCTAGAACTTAAAAGTATTCCCGCATTTTACTGGTGGGCGACCTAGAACTTAAATGTATTCCCGCATTTTACTGGTGGGCGACCTAGAACTTAAATGTATTCCCGCATTTTACTGGTGGGCGACCTAGAACTTAAAAGTATTCCCGCATTTTACTGGTGGGCGACCTAGAACTTAAATGTATTCCCGCATTTTACTGGTGGGCGACCTAGAACTTAAAAGTATTCCCGCATTTTACTGGTGGGCGACCTAGAACTTAAATGTATTCCCGCATTTTACTGGTGGGCGACCTAGAACTTAAATGTATTCCCGTATTTTACTGGTGGGCGACCTAGAACTTAAAAGTATTCCCGCATTTTACTGGTGGGCGACCTAGAACTTAAATGTATTCCCGCATTTTACTGGTGGGCGACCTAGAACTTAAATGTATTCCCGCATTTTACTGGTGGGCGACCTAGAACATAATGTATTCCCGCATTTTACTGGTGGGCGACCTAGAACTTAAAAGTATTCCCGCATTTTACTGGTGGGCGACCTAGAACTTAAATGTATTCCCGCATTTTACTGGTGGGCGACCTAGAACTTAAAAGTATTCCCGCATTTTACTGGTGGGCGACCTAGAACTTAAATGTATTCCCGCATTTTACTGGTGGGCGACCTAGAACTTAAATGTATTCCCGTATTTTACTGGTGGGCGACCTAGAACTTAAATGTATTCCCGCATTTTACTGGTGGGCGACCTAGAACTTAAAAGTATTCCCGCATTTTACTGGTGGGCGACCTAGAACTTAAATGTATTCCCGCATTTTACTGGTGGGCGACCTAGAACTTAAAAGTATTCCCGCATTTTACTGGTGGGCGACCTAGAACTTAAATGTATTCCCGCATTTTACTGGTGGGCGACCTAGAACTTAAATGTATTCCCGCATTTTACTGGTGGGCGACCTAGAACTTAAATGTATTCCCGCATTTTACTGGTGGGCGACCTAGAACTTAAAAGTATTCCCGCATTTTACTGGTGGGCGACCTAGAACTTAAATGTATTCCCGCATTTTACTGGTGGGCGACCTAGAACTTAAATGTATTCCCGCATTTTACTGGTGGGCGACCTAGAACTTAAATGTATTCCCGCATTTTACTGGTGGGCGACCTAGAACTTAAAAGTATTCCCGCATTTTACTGGTGGGCGACCTAGAACTTAAATGTATTCCCGCATTTTACTGGTGGGCGACCTAGAACTTAAATGTATTCCCGCATTTTACTGGTGGGCGACCTAGAACTTAAATGTATTCCCGCATTTTACTGGTGGGCGACCTAGAACTTAAATGTATTCCCGCATTTTACTGGTGGGCGACCTAGAACTTAAAAGTATTCCCGCATTTTACTGGTGGGCGACCTAGAACTTAAAAGTATTCCCGCATTTTACTGGTGGGCGACCTAGAACTTAAAAGTATTCCCGCATTTTACTGGTGGGCGACCTAGAACTTAAAAGTATTCCCGCATTTTACTGGTGGGCGACCTAGAACTTAAATGTATTCCCGCATTTTACTGGTGGGCGACCTAGAACTTAAATGTATTCCCGCATTTTACTGGTGGGCGACCTAGAACTTAAATGTATTGAAATTGTTTCCCCGTTCTTCCGAGAAAATTTTCGTCAATCGGCAAAAAATTTTCTGCCCCGGTTTTTTGGTGATTTTCCTGGCATTGCGTCTTGCTGCCATCATCAATCCTTTGTTTTCCTGCAGCAGACAAAAAGATTTAGTTAGTTTTAATCGTGGTGGGAGGAGGTGCCTTTCCGGCGGATGATTTTTCCTCTCTTCCCCTTTTCTTGCTCTATGTCCCCATAATTGGTTGGTGGACATAATTGCTTGCTGGGGGTTTCTGGCCTGCTGGGGGCTGGTTTTCAATTTATCCCCCTTTCTGCTTTCTCTTTAAGCACATGCCGTGGGAGTATGCTTTTACTCCTGAAACCACTCCCTTTAGGAGCTTACTTCCTCCAAAACTGCAAGGCACGATCATTGCATTGCCTGGGGCCGGCCTTTAAGACTGTTTATGTTATCCTGCATTGGATGAATTCCCCTTCGGTCTCTTGTAGTAAGCTTTGAAAAATCCTTTTCAAGACAAATTTTTAGGAAGAGAAATAAAAGATAGAAAAAGGAGAAAATCTTTCTGAACCAATATTTGGTGGGAGAAGAAATTCAGAAGAACTTATCTGGAGGACATGACTGGTCCCCGTGATCATGACGTGCACCATAGATTCCCGACCCAGTCTATTCGTATCAATCGATTTGCCCGATGGTCTGACTTGCTGGGGATGATAAATGAGTGTCCATTTTGTTGCGAATGTGGTCGCTTTTTGTTGATCTGTCTTGTCGCCTCATAGTGCCCTTCGGGGTTTTCACTAATGAGACTCTCTCTTTTCTCTCATCTCCCGGCGCCTTATGGTGCCTGTGAAGGTTTTCACCAATAAGACTCTCTCATTTTATATCCCTCATCTTACGTCGTCTTTCGGTGCCTGTGAGGGTTTTCACCGATAAGACTCTCTCATTTTATTTTTTCATCGAGGAATTGGGGTGTTGTCGATACGACCCTCTCTTCTGGAGATTCCTTTGACCATCAATTCATTCCCAGTCTTATGATCCTCTTCTTTGCTAGGGATCGGCGTATTACTCCTGGCTCTATTTGCCTGACTTGGTATCTCTTGGATATTGATCGGGAGGTCTTTTGGACATCGATGTTGGTTTTGGTGTGGGGTTAAAGAAAGGCTATCAAAAAATGAAATAATTTGATGGGTGATCTGCTACAACTTTTGGAATCAAACCTTTGTTGGAACTTAAAACATAACCTCTACCCCAGTTTTCTTGCTTGGGGAATTTTATTTTTTACACTTATGTTGGGCTGCGTGCGTTACGCACACTGTGCCTATTATGCACACTATGTACATTATGCATCCTATATACTATGATGCACACTATGACCGATCCGTGAGGCGCCTACATATCCTCTTTGAGGAATCAGGTCAAACGTAGTTCCCACGGTTTTGTGGTTTTTATCTTCTTTTTCTTTTCTTTCTCCTTCTTTTCATTTTCCTTTAAAGATATTTTTTTTTCATGTCTTTTCCATTAGTGATTCCAAAAAGAGGGGTATGAAAGAATAACTTAAGGCTCAAAAGGGGAAACAAGGGTAAAAAGTGTTTGGATAGAAGAAAGAATTGCCTCCGTCATCTCATTATCCAATAAATACCAGATACAAACAAACGAACCAAAAATTGCCATAATTAAGGAAATTACGCATAATATCTCTTGACTGCATCAGAATTGATAGCCCTGTTGACACATCTCCCCTCGATATCTGTCAAACACAAAGCACCGTTGGACAACACTCTGGTTACAATATAAGGCCCTTGCCAATTTGGGGCGAATTTGCCTTTTGCCTCGACCTGATGTGGGAGGATCTTCTTCAATACCTGCTGCCCTACTTCAAACTTCCCGGGGCGCACCTTCTTATTATATGTCCTCGCCATTCTTTTCTGATACAGCTGACTATGGCACACTTCTGCCAATCTTTTCTCGTCTATCAAGCTCAAATGTTCCAATCGAGCTTTGACACATTCATCATCATCAATCGCGGCTTCAGCGACAATCCGGAGGGATGGAATTTCGACCTCTGCTGGTATTACGGCCTCAGTTCCGTACACCAACAAATAAGGAGTTGTACCTATGGAAGTCCGGACGGTAGTGCGGTAACCCAACAAAGCAAAGGGTAATCTCTTGTGCCATTGTCTGGATCCTTCCACCATCTTTCGCAGTATCTTCTTGATGTTCTTATTTGCTGCTTCGACCGCTCCATTCACCTTGGGGCGATATGGGGTGGAATTACGGTGTGTAATCTTGAATTGTTGGCATACCTCTCTCATCAGGTTGCTATTAAGATTTGCACCATTATCTGTGATGATCACTTTTGGGATTCCAAATCTGCAGATGATATGGGAGTGAACAAAGTCCACCACTGCCTTTTTGGTTACCGACTTGAAGGTTTTGGCCTCAACCCATTTGGTGAAGTAATCAATGGTCACTAGAATGAACCTATGACCGTTGGATGCTGCCGGCTCGATGGGCCCAATTACATCCATGCCCCATGCCACAAACGGCCAGGGTGCTGACATCGTATGTAACTCTGTTGGCGGAGAATGGATCAGATCTCCATGTATCTGGCACTGCTGGCATTTCCTCACGAAAGTGATACAGTCGCGTTCCATGGTGAGCCAATAGCACCCTGTTCGAAGGATCTTTCTTGCCAATACATATCCGCTCATGTGTGGCCCACAAACTCCAGCATGTACCTCTGCCATAACCGTCGTTGCTTGACTGGCATCTATGCATCTCAACAATCCCAAATCCGGGGTTCTTTTGTACAATACTCCTCCGCTGAGGAAGAAACCATTCGACAAACGCCGAAGGGCTCTTTTTTGGTCTCCAGAGGCATGTTCTGGATATATCCCCATTCTGAGGTATTCCTTGATATCATGAAACCAGGGTTCGCCATCTGCTTCTTCTTCTATGGCATTGCAGTAAGCGTGCTGATCACGGACCTGGATGTGCAGAGGATCAACATACATCTTGTCAGGGTGGTGCAGCATTGATGCTAAGGTGGCCAAGGCATCCGCAACCTCGTTGTGAACTCTCGGGATATGTTTGAACTTCACCGATCGAAATCGCTTGCTTAGATCATGCAAGCATTGTCGATATGGTATGAGCTTTAGATCTCGCATTTCCCATTCACCCTGAATCTGATGTACCAAGAGGTCCGAGTCTCCCAAGACCAAGACGTCTTGGACATCCATGTCCGCAGCTAAGCGCAGACCCAAAATGCAAGCTTCATACTCGGCCATATTATTGGTGCAATAGAAGCGTAGTTGAGCCGTAACAGGATAATGGCGTCCTGTTTCAGAAATGAGTACTGCTCCTATTCCAACCCCTTTTGCATTTGCAGCTCCGTCGAAGAAAAGCTTCCAACCCGGTTCCTCAGTTAATTCCATCTCATTTGTATGCATTACCTCTTCGTCGGGAAAGTACGTTCTTAAGGGCTCGTACTTTTCATCAACGGGATTCTCTGCCAAATGGTCGGCCAGCGCCTGGGCTTTCATGGCTGTCCTCGTTACATAGACGATATCAAACTCTGTGAGCAGAATTTGCCATTTTGCCAACCTTCCCGTGGGCATAGGTTTCTGAAAGATATACTTCAATGGGTCCAAACGGGATATGAGATAAGTAGTATACGAAGACAGGTAGTGTTTCAACTTCTGAGCTACCCAAGTTAGGGCGCAACATGTTTTCTCGAGTTGAGTGTACTTGACCTCATGTACTGTGAATTTCTTGCTAAGATAGTAGATGGCCTGCTCCTTCCTTCCTGTGTCATCATGTTGCCCCAATACACAACCAAATGAATTTTCCAAGACCGTTAGGTAAAGAATTAAGGGCTTCCCAGGCTTCGGCGGGACCAATACGGGTGGATTAGACAGATACCCTTTGATTTGGTCGAAGGCCTCTTGACACTCTGTCGTCCAACCTTCTGCAGCATCCTTTCTCAGTAGCCGAAATATGGGCTCACAAGTTGCTGTGAGTTGAGCGATGAACCTGCTGATGTAATTGAGTCTACCCAGCAAACTCATTACCTCTGTTTTGTTCCTTGGCGGTGGCAAATCTCGGATGGATTCAATTTTGGATGGGTCTAACTCAATCCCCCGTCGACTGACGATGAATCCTAGCAGCTTTCCTGATGGAACCCCGAATGCGCATTTGGCCGGGTTGAGCTTGATATCATACCTTCGGAGTCTTTGGAAAAATCTCCTTAGGTCTGCTACATGGTCCTCCTGACGCCAAGATTTGATGATCACATCATCGACGTACACCTCGATTTCTTTGTGTATCATGTCATGAAACACAGCAGTCATTGCTCGCATGTACGTTGCCCCGGCGTTCTTTAACCCGAATGGCATTACCCGATAGCAGTAGGTTCCCCATGGCGTAATAAATGCTGTCTTTTCCGCATCTTCCTCGTCCATTAGGATCTGATGATAACCCGCGTAGCAATCCACAAAGGATCCGATCTCACGCCCAGCGCAATTATCGATCAAGATATGAATGTTGGGTAATGGAAAATTGTCCTTGGGACTTGCTTTGTTGAGGTTGCGGTAGTCGACGCACACCCTGATTTTCCCGTCCTTCTTTGGGACTGGTACCACATTGGCCAACCACTCAGGATATCGAGTGACCCGAATGACCTTCGCCTGCAACTGCTTAATCACCTCTTCTTTGATCTTTACACTCATTTCTGTTTTAAATTTCCTTAGTTTTTGCTTGACCGGAGGGTATGCCGGGTCAGTGGGCAATTTGTGAACCACTAAATTGGTGCTTAATCCCGGCATATCGTCATATGACCATGCAAAAACATCTTTGAATTCCATGAGGGTTTTGATCAATTCTTCCCGGACACTTGGCTCAATGTGGATGCTGATTTTGGTTTCTTGGACGTTATCAGCGTCTCCTAGATTCACAGCCTCAGTGTCATTTAGGTTGGGCTTGGGTTTCTCTTCAAATTGACACAGTTCTCGGTTTATTTCTTCGAAGGCTTCACCTTCGTCACATTCAGATTCATCGTCACAAACGACCTCTTGCATCATTGAGTCGGATTCAGATTGATTTATTAGACTAGGTCGAAGATCCGCTGTGCATGCCATGTCATTAGAACCAGTAAAAAGAGAACTGTTCAGAAAGAAAAAGAACAAAACAAAATTAAAATGGGACAAAAGAAAAGAACTTTATTAAACTTGCGGGATAAAAGGGTTCACACTTTTACAAAAACGAAAGTAAAATTTGGATTACACCCTTGAATAATCCGGACAAAACAAAACACACAAAACATAAATCAAAGCCTACTACCAAGACTCCCCTCGGACAGGAAGAGGAGTAACTGTCCAATTGTTGGTCTTGGCCTCAGGCCCCACAAACTGTATCTCTGCTCTGCTGGAACCTTCTCCAGCTTCCACCACACTGACATCAGTGAATAGCCTCTCAAAACTTTGATTCAGGTCCTCATTTATACCGATCAATGGTCCTAGAATCTTTGGGACCGGTGACCCCTTGGCACTTGCTTTAACAAAAGACCTTGAGAGACGTGGCACCGGCTTAGGTAGAAACCAGACCCTCTTCTTCATTTTTCGCGCTTGCTTCCTATCTGCTGCGGTTGGTTTGAACCCCAATCCGAAAGTTTCCAGATTTTTAGGTAAGGTGACAGGTTGGACAATCCCCTGAAGCTCGACTCCTAGGCCCTTTCCCGGCACAAATCCATTACCCAGCATTTCTGAGACCATCATGACTGTCGCGGCAGCTACCCTAGGGTGTGGGATGATCTCTCCTTCAGAGATTTTGTTGGCCGACCCTGTATTGAAAATCTGGTAGACCCAAGGACCTTTGTCGTCAGCGGTCTCTATGAAAGGTACAATGGCGCCACCCATGGTGCACGCCGGGTCCTCGCCGTGTAACACGACCTCTTGTCTTTCCCACTCGAACTTCACCATCTGATGTAGGGTAGAGGGTACTGCTTTGGCTGCATGAATCCATGGTCGTCCTAACAGCAGGTTATAAGACACTGTGGTATCTAACACCTGGAATTCCATGGTAAACAGGACTGGACCGATGGTCAATTCAAGTACAACATCCCCCACAGTGGCTGTTCCGTTTCCGTCGAATCCTCGGACGCAGATGCTGTTCTTGTGGATTCTTCCGTGGTCGATCTTTAACTGGTTCAGGGTAGATAGTGGACAAATATTGGCGCTTGAGCCGTTATCTATCAATACTCGAGTTACCACCGAGTCTTCACATTTGACGGCTAGGTAGAGAGCTTTATTATGCTCCGTACCTTCCACCGGCAGATCATCATCTGAGAATGTTACCCTGTTCACCTCGAAAATCTTGTTGGCAATGTTCTCTAGGTGGTTTACAGAAATCCCATTGGGTACATGAGCTTCGTTTAATATCTTCATCAGGGCCCGCCGATGCTCCTCTGAATGGATCAACAATGATAGCAGTGAGATCTGGGCCGGTGTTTTTCTCAGCTGTTCGACCACGGAGTAGTCCTGCACTTTCATCTTCCTCAGGAACTCCTCAGCCTCTTCTTCAGACACGGGTTTCTTGGTTGTAGCCGGGTTGGTTCTTCTTAGCTCAACTGGAGCAAAACAACGACCTGATCGAGTCAGCCCTTGCGCTTCACAACTGACTTCTTCCACCTGTTTTCCTTTGTACATCACCACCACTTTTTCATATTTCCAAGGCACAGCCTTGCTATCAATCATCGGCAGCTGGACTACAGGCTTTATGGTGACCAATTCTCTATATGCCCCCTTCAACACAACTACAGGTGCGGGCGAAATCCCTGATATTACCAACTTGTTTGGCTCAGGTTTGCTTGTTATGGCGGACGGGCTCTTTCCCAATATCACTACTGGCCTGACGCCTTCTCCCTGCGACTGTACCCTCGTTCCTCCACTGGTTGAGACTTCTTTCGGGGCGGCCTAGATCATCATCATTGTTTGTGAGGGTTTTCTCGACTCTCCTCCCTCATACACCAACTCAATCATGTGAGTCTCGTGGTGCGCTGGCAGTGGGTTTTGGTTGATGTTAGGAGCCTCCGGTATCTGGACCTCGATTTTATTGGTGTCAATAAGATCCTGTATGGCATGCCTCAATTTCCAACACTTTTCGGTATCATGCCTGAGCATCCCTGAGCAGTATTCACAACTTATTGATCAATCCAAATTCTGAGGTGGGGGATTTGGTTCTCGAGTCTGGACAAGACTAACCAAACCCAATTGCCTCAGCTTGTGGAACAAAGCGGTGTAGGTTTCTCCCAACTCCATAAAAGTTCTCTGTTTCCGCAACCTGTCATTCCTAGCATCTGGATTTCCCCGAAAGCCTGCCCCTGAAGGGTTTCTATATGCCCTCGATGGAGGATAGGTGTTTTGGGGTGGTACATATATGTTCTGGGGAGCCGGCGCGCGCCATTGCGGGCGAACCGGAGGCGGAGTGTATGACTGGGCTTGGTGTACGGAACAATGTGGTTCTCGAGGTGGATAGAAATTTTGGGGTGGGTTGTATGGGTAGTTTGACCTGTGAGGTCTGGGTTGGTTGTAGTGTGGCTTGCCAGCCGTGGACAACCTACCTTACTCGATCGTGGCGACCTCTTCTTTCTTTCTTCTCAGCGCACCTCCCGTGCCGCTCTGAATAGCCTGGGTTGTGGCCTTGAGTGCCGAGTAGTTCAAGATTTTGTCAGACCTCAGACCCTCTTCTATCATGACCCCTATCTTGACCACCTCGTTGAAGGATTTTCCAACCGTTGTCACCAAGTGACCAAAGTAGGTTGGATCCAATGTTTGCAAGAAATAGTCCACCATCTCTCCCTCTCTCATGGGAGGATCGACTCTAGCTGCTTGTTCTCTCCAGCGGAACCCGAACTCGCGAAAACTTTCCCCGGGTTTCTTCCCAGTTCTTAATAATGTGAGACGGTCAGGGACTATCTCGAGATTGTACTGGAAATGACCTGCAAAAGCCTGCGCCAGATCATCCCAAGTATACCACCTGCTGGAATCCTGCCTGGTATACCATTCTAGCGCAGATCCGCTCAGACTTTGGCCGAAATAAGCTATTAGCAGCTCATCTTTGCCGCCTGCCCATCTCATTTTGCTACAGAATCCCCGCAAATGTGCCATGGGATCACCGTGCCCCTTATATAAATCAAACTTAGGCATCTTGAACCCAGCCGGGAGTTGGACGTCCGGGAAAGGGCATAGATCTTTATAAGCTACGCTGACTTGGTTGCCCAGTCCGTGCAGGTTCCTGAAGGACTGCTCCAGGCTTTTGAACTTTCTCAATACCTCATCCTGTTCAGGGGCCCTGACCGGCTTTTCAGTCTCTGCCGGTACTTCCAAGTGCGGATTGTAGGTATGTGGCTCGGGAGCATGAAACGTAGGCTCGGGGGAATAGTATTGTGTATCGTGAGCCTGAAACAATGGCTCACTGGTCGTTCTTTGCAAGAGGGCTGATGTGGGTCCCACAAAAGTGGGAATGCTGGGTGTTGGGAGAGGTTGATGGGGTGGTGGAGCTTGGGAATCATGAGGGCTTCTTTCTTGATGATAACGGGGATTTGGAAGGCTTGTGGAAGGGCCGGAGTGAGGGTATTCCAGCGTGTGTCCCAGTGTTTCAGGGTTCTTTTGTGTTTTGGCTATGGCTAGCTGCATTGCATTCATCTCTAGTCCCATCCTTTCAATCTTTTCCATCGCTTCTTTTAACAACTGGCTCATCGACCTCTCTTCCTCATTACTATTCTCTGAAGTAGTCATGCTTGTTGCTATCGGTCCTTTGGATCTGGTCTGGTATGAGTGTGTTGCCAGAGTTCTTTAACAACTAACTTGTCTGAATCAGACAACAACAAACTTTGTTAGCGTTAGAGTTTAACAGATTTGATCATAACACATAGAGGATGCAATGCTCCTAGGCAGTTAACCGTTTCTACATGCTTTGCTTCAAACAACATGCGTCATCCCGGCTTGCTCATTTGTCCTTTTTATTGTTATTTTTGTTTTTTCTTTTCTTTCTTTATTAAAGCGGTTGAATCTTATGGGGATTGCCTACGTATCACGTCCCCGCGCGAATCAGACCAGGCGTAGTTCTGCCATGAGGCTAACATTTCATTTATAAAAAGATGAACAAACATTACATTTGAAAATTTTGTAAGAAAATGTCTTGAAATACACAAATTTAAATCGAAATAAAATAAAAAGATACAATTCTTAACATCTCACAACGTGCCCCACTTTCCACTTGTGTTGTAAATTATTAGATCATTTGCTCAAGGCGGGGCTTGACCTGGATGACCTCCCAGTGTACGATACATCCTTTCCAACTCCATCACTAGATGACGGGCAAAAGTGGGTGCATGCTCTGTAAACCTTTCATAATCCATTCCTTGGCAGTTTACATAACTTTGAGAGGTGTAGACCGCCAGGTCGTGGATTTGTGCCCTGAAATCTTGGAGATGTTGGCCTTGATTCTGCAATTGCTGCTGGCGAGTGGTGACTATATCTCTGATACGGTCTTCACGATCTAGGGCTGACTCTAATAGAGCTCGGAGCCTGGCCTGCTCTAGTCTCGCATGCGCTCTTTCTTTGTCAATGTCCACTTGTTGATGCTCTCTGTTGTACCTTCTTGCCTCTTCGAGTTGTGCACGAAGTTGGTCTTCTGATCGTATCCAATGGTCTTTTTCCTTCTTAAATTGTGCCCTGTCTTTTTCGGATTGCCTATTTTGGCGTTCCTTATCAGATCTGGCTTCTTCGTTTAATTGTTGGATCCTTTCTTTTGCTTTGCTCAACGCCCTTTCATTTGCAGCAAGAACGGAATCATAATCTTGCATTTTTTCAAAAAGATTGGCGATGGTTTTTTGATCCTTCCAATTCCTCATTGGTGTTTCAGAAGCCTTTTTCATTCTCAGAAATCGAGCATGAAGACTTTCATTCTCACAAGCTAGACTCTTCTTCTCGCCTTCAGCTTCTTGTGCTTGCAAATCTTTCTCCAGACTGAGGTTCCTTAGATTTTCCTTTAGGGCGTGGATAGTTGCTTTGTACCCCTTTTCTTTTTCTCCCCAGATCAATCGCTCTTGGATTTTATCATTAAAGTTTTGAATATGGGGTCTTTTGGTTGGCCTTCTTAGCTCAGGTTCTGGTACGTCATCCACGCGAGACCGTTTCTCGAACCACCTTGCATATCCAGGATTTATCTCACCCTTTGTAGTGTCAGGGACTTGAGTATCACTTTTCAAGTATCGACATCCATTCCACATCTGCTGAAGTAGAGCCTCAGGAATAGTGGCTTCTGGGTGTAATTCGATTTCTTGCGTACTCAAATCTTCATCATCAGGAACTACTTGATATCTCCCTAGTTGTCTTAGGACTCTCAATGGCGCATACGGCTGGATGCTTCTCAATCCCAATAGTAGCAGATAACTATTTGAGGTTGACATATGTATCACTTCCCTCATCGGGAGCCATCCCAAAGTCCATTCAATTTGATTTGCCGTTAAAGCCCTTAGATGAGATACCCATGCTTCTATCCCTTCTGGAACCTGATAATTTTTTACTCTTTCCTCATAACCCTCGATGCAATTATCGTTGCTTGGCCCATACTGTATGATCTTGGGCTGTTGTTGGAGATGTTCCATCACCCACATTTGCAACAAAATTTTGCATCCTTCGAAGACTTTCGCTCCTGCTTTACATAAAGTCAAAGCCCGATAAATATCTGAGAGAATGATGGGGACAAGGGTGTGGTTTTCTTTGGTGGTGAGGATTTGCACAACTTTTGCGGTGCGAATATCGATTGTTCGCTCTTTGTTTGGGAAGACCATGATTCCTAGAAAAGCCACCATGAAGGCGAAGCGATAGTGAACCTGCCAAGCGTCTTTGTCTTGCTTGTTAGTAAGGCCTTTCTCATGAATTTCGAACCCATCTGACTTTCCGAACCTTGAATACAAAAAGTTGAAAGAACAACACCCATTGATGACATTGCTTTTCCTGATTTGACTGCTGATGTTCAGAAGACCGAAGAATCGATGTACCGAGGGAGCCTTTGTGAATATCAGGCTTTGATTCCTTAAACTTCCGTCAAAACCAGCATATCCAGCTATCTCCTCTAATGTAGGAGTGAGCTCGAAGTCAGAGAAACTAATTACATTGTGAACAGGGTGCCAAAAAGTTACTAATGCCGCAATCAGATCATCATGGGGTTTAACTTTCATAATATCCATGAGATTTCCCAAATGCTTGACGACCCATTTTTGACCATCTGCGCCTAATTCACACCACCACATTTGAAGCTGAAATAGAAACTCTTCTGTATTCGTGGGTGGGGGTTTTGTGTGGTGCTCATTTTGTATCTGAAATTTAATTTAATAAAGTCAAGACTCATTTTGAAAATATACACTAAAAAAATCATTTTCAGTTAAAACTATTTTCAAGATTTAAAACTATTTTGGGAATTTTTCAAACTATTTTCAAGATTAAATACCTTTCAAGATTGAATACCTTTATTTAAAAAAAAAAAACCAACCCATTTTATTCCTCGGTTCTCACCATAATTTCATTTAAGCTGGCCAACAAGCATGTTCGAGGCAAATGAATGCACAGGTAGTAAGTAGGATGCATCAGGATGGTCTTTTTATTTCGGGTTCACCTGTCCTAGACAGACCCAACCCCTGTGTTGAGTCTCCAAGGTCAGATGTACATGATGCAAATAGACGTTCCTACTAGGGATCCGGTACATGGCTGAGTTATTCTAGGTAAAAACCTGAGGCATATTGTTCTAAACCTGGCTTACCCAAACGGACAGTTCGAGCTGAAGCGGGGGAAACGTACCGGGAGCACGAAAGTCTACCCGGCCTAGTTACTTGTCCCAACTTCGTCTTATTTGGTATGACTTTTAACAGAAAGGTGGGTCACGCGCACGTGTACACCATAAATTTAGAAGACTCAGAAAGAAGAAGGGTTTCACAGCAATTTTATATACACAATTCAGATAATATTAAAGCGGTAAAAACATCATTTAGCACATTAAGCATATATCATGTAAAAATCAGATAATAAATAAAGCCAAATAAAAACAATTATTCTAAGCTCGAATTCTTAACCCTGAACCAGTGGTTCTGGGTGTATTCCCCAGCAGAGTCGCCAGAGCTGTCACACCTCCTTTTTCCGCACCCGAGGGGGTGCAAGGGAGTTTTTCCAATTAAAGGACAATCGAAACGGGATTGGTTTATTTATTTCAGAGTCGCCACTTGGGAGATTTTAGGTTGTCCCAAGTCACCAATTTTAATCCTGAATCGAGGAAAAGAATGACTCTATATTACAGTCTGCGTACCAGAAATCCGGATAAGGAATTCTGTTAACCCGGGAGAAGGTGTTAGGCATTCCCGAGTTCCGTGGTTCTAGCGCGGTCGCTCAACTGTCATATTTGGCTTGATCATCTGATTTAATACATGTTGAACCTATGTGCAAAATTTAACTTTTAACCGCTTTTGTCATTATTATTATTTTACGAGAATTGCAACGTCGTGAAAACATATCTCGAACCACGTTACATCAATGCACCCGTAGTTATCGATCTATCTCGACTCGGTTGAGATTTGGATTTGGGTCACATAAATGTGTACCCGAATTAAGGAAAATAAATTGTTAAAGGCGCGCCTAAAGCAACTAGCGTCTTGTTATTTTGGGGAAGGTCGTAAAGATCCGTTAAACGGCACATCCCGAATTCTAAACACTTTAATATATACATACATTTAGAGGCCCCCGCAGCTTTGTACATTTTTTGTTTGTCGAGGCTCGTCTCATTCTTACTTTTAAAAAGGAATTTGCGACGTCATGGACATGCATCTCGAACCACGTCACAATCAATGTACCCGTGATTAGAAACACATCTCGAATCCGTCGAGATTTGGATTTGGGTCACATAAATGCGCACCCGAATTTAAGAAGGTAAAATTATTAAATACGCGCTTAAAGAGGCTATCGCGTTATTATTCCGGGAGGGTCGTGAGATTTGCTAAACGACCCGCCTTGGAAACTGAATGCTTCGATATATACATTTAACGAGGGCCCCGTAGCTTGTGCGTTTTTATTTGTCGAGGCTCATCTCGTCCTTATTTTAAAAGGATATCCTATAGCAACTACGTTTCTTGTCGCGTTTGTCTCTACTAATTGAAAACAGAGATAGTCCTAGTTGATTACATGCTTGTAGGCTTATTTATAGCAGGATTCAAAATGCTTTTACAGAATAAGTAAACGTGATTACGCATACAGACAGCTGATTGAACATTACGGCCCAAATCCAGCTCATGCGGGATAGGCCAGACCTGGGCCACTGTTTGTTCGATGCGGGCCTGCTTGGTCTGTTTTGACCTGGGCTCAACCTTCGTGCGGTTGAGATTGCAAGCTTTGTGTTCTTTGTTCTAAAGCATGGTTTACCAGTTAGATGAGGCAATTTATCGGAAGAGAAAGAACTTAACTAGTAGTGTACAGTTTTCATGCTTGGCATACATTAAAGAATTATACTACACAATTAAACTAAATCCAAGATACAACCTACTGCATTGGGAATACCTTTATCTAACAGCATACATATACAACTATCATTCAATCCCCTACATTGACATCAGCTAGGCTTGTAAGCTACCTTCAGTATCCCAAACAAAAATGTGAGCTATTAGACACTACATGACATTTAACACAACAGTCCATGTATATAAAAAACATCTGCAGATCTTCTCTTTTACACTCATTGCTCAAACTTTCGAGTTACATTGGTAGTGTAATTGTGTACCTGGTAAGGAAAGCAAAGGAAGAAAGGAATGATCAGTTGAGTGGTATGCAACAAACACAGCAACAACAGATACACAGCAACAACAACCAGCCAACAATGATGAAGCTCACGAGCAGTCGAGCAACAAGAAAACAATCCCAGAACCAGAGTAATGAACCAACCGAAATAACAGAGTATTCAATGCAGCAACACCAGCAGTTCAACAATCACAAGCAACTCAATCAGGGCAAACAACAGAACTTGGCCAAGACAACTTGACCAATGTGAATTCTTCTGTAGTTTTCAGACAGCGTTTGGTTACAATATTCTCAGAATTTATGTTTCTTTCTTTCAGTTTTTTTTAAGAAAATCTTCTCTTTTAGGCTCCAAAAAAGAATCCCCCCCTCCTCTAACGGAAGGTCCCCCTTCTTATAGCCTAATCCCAGCACTTTACAGCCTGCTGGACAACTCAAAATTCCCCCTCCCTGTTGTTTTTCCACTCAGTTATTTTAAATAACAAAACTCCCATGAGATCCCTGACAGCCCCCTTTTAACATTTATTAAACTAAAACAGGCCATGGGCAGCAAGAATATAATCTGACAGCATGTGCTGTCAGACTATTTTAATCCAAAAGGGCTTTATGCACATGTACATGCCCTCCAATTCTAACTGCAACTAAACAAAATCAATCCCTTTATATTTATGATATTGTAAATAGCTATAGTCGATCTTCAATTTTGATTCAAGCAATGTTCAACGAGACAAATCAAGCTGTTACCATTCAAACAGCTAAAACTATTTAACGACATGTATCGAATCGACTATACTAATTACAACATACACAATCAAAGCCAAGGATTAGAATCAAACAGTATCAGCAAGGGGTCAGATTGCACATGTCAATACAGAGGTTAACTTGGGGATTGATTACTCAAACAGTTTCAATTCAGTAAGTTATGCAGTTCACATATACACGCATTATCAGTGAATGAAGAAACATTTGATCAAATAACAGAGGTCCAGGCAAGGTGTAAGAAAACAATTGGTAAAATTCAAAACACAATTTGAACAAGATGTTTGGCCATACGAATAGACCTTTAACACACACACGAACTGGAATGAAGAAGAGAAGACAAACTTACCTTAAAATCTTTGAAAGAAAAGATCAGGAAAATCAACTTGTGTTTGAACAGACCCTTCTCAAAGTTTAACGGACTTTAATCGAAGTGTTTCTCATATGAGAAACCCTTCGATTAAGGTCCATTAGACCATAAACTCTTGGTTTAAACAGGCACGGAACAGGCATGGAACAAGCACGAGGAACCCTTAATCGAAGTGTTTTGAGAAACACTTCGATTAAGGTCCATTAGACCATAAACTCTTGGTTTAACCAGGAACGGAACAGGCACGGAACAGGCACGAAGAACCCTAGGGTTCGAAACAACAGATCTGGGATTCGTGTTTTCCTGGTCAGATTCGGACCAAACCAAACATGGTTTGGTCACGAGGGAGGTTCGGGGACTGTCTAGTGTGAAGATGGTGAGGTTTGGTGTAGGTCAGAGTTCGGCTCGAATCTTCAAATGAAGATTCGAGACGAAGGAAGGTGATTCGAGGCTAGGGGGTAACAGATCCATGTTCAGGACAGTGAGGTGGTCCTAGGGTGTTCAGAGGGTGTTCATTGGCGTTCATGCCGCCGGGTCCTGGTGAAAGGGAAACTAGGGCGGCTGCTAGGGTTTGGGGGGTTTCAGTGTTTGGTGAAGACGATTAGTGAAGGAGGGGGGGTTCGGATAGGGGGCGTGGGGTGTGAGGGAAGGTTTATATACGGAGTAGAGGATTGGATCCGGGCCGTTAGATCAGATGATCTCAACGGCTTGGATCTGATGGTGAGGGGTGAGACGAGGTCGTTTGGCATAAAAACGGGGTCGTTTGGATTTTAGTGAGGGGTTGGGTTGGACCGGCTAAACAGGTCGGGTTACGGGTGCAGACATGGACCGTTGGATGAATGTGGTTGAACGACTCAGATCAGACGCCTGATGCGGCGTCGTTTCGAGAGGTGCCTGGGCAGGCCTAGTCTGGACCGGGTCCTTGGACGTGGCTGATGTGGGCTGAACTTGGGCCTCAATTCAAAAATAGGCCCAAGTCCGATTTACTACACCATTTGCACTCTTTTTCTTTTTTTTTTTCCAATTTTAAAAATACAACTAAATTAAAATGAACTTGCCATATCCAACTAATCAATACTTAACACACACATACTAAAAATAATAATTCCAAATGGTTAAATCACAACCTGAAATAAAGATGCACACATATTTTTTGTGAATTTTCTTTTTTAATGACCGAATTATGGTTTAATTACCATGACATACATACTTTTGTATTTTGATCGGTAAGATTAAATACAAAATGGACAGACCCACAAATGACTAACAACACATGTCACGGCAAAACGACAAATTGTACAACGAGGCCATTTGTCATTATTTTTTTTTCTTTTGGAGTGATTGTCAGTGAAGCAAAAATGACGTGCTTACAATGTTGATATAGTGGCAAGGTAGCTTTATATATTATAATGAAGACATTTAACTAAATTTGGTGTTCCTCTTCTTACCACTCAGATAATCTAATATACTACCAAATCCCCTGCCAACAACAATTGACTTGTATTAATCTCGTAGCAAATGATGTTTACACCAAATAATACTAATTTACTTTAGTTAAGTGATAAATTAAAGGAAGAATGTTGTAACAATTCAGCCGGTCGTTTTAATAGTTGTAACTCCGTTTCCCCATTTACTGCTTATTTTATGCTTAACAGTTTCTATGTGACTTGCTGGGTTAGTTGGATCAGCTCCGGAGAGGTTTCGGAATAAGATGAGACACTTAGTCTCAAGGTTGGAAGATTAAGTTGAAATGATTGATTGGATGTTGACTTGTGTGTAAATGGCTCCGGAGTGGAGTTTTGATAGTTCTGTTAGCTCCGTTAGATGATTTTGGAGTTTGTAGTGTGTCCGAATTTTGATTTGGAGGTCTGTAGTTGAATTAGGCTTGAAATGATGAAAGTTGGAAATATTTAAAGCTTTGAAAATTTAGAAGTTTGACCGAGAGTTGACTTTGTAGTTATCGGGCTCGGATTGGGGTTCCGTGAGTTGGAGTAGGTCCGTTGTATCATTCGTAATTTGTGTGCAAAATTTGAGGTCAATCGGGCGTGAATTGATAGGTTTCGGCATTGAATGTAGAAGTTGGAAGTTTAAAAGTTCATTATGCTTGAATCGATACGCGATTCGTGGTTTTAACGTTGTTTGATATGATTTGAGGGCACGACTAAGTTCGCATTGTATTTTAGGACTTGTTGGTATGTTTGGTTGAGGTCCCAGGGGCCTCGAGATTGATTTGACTTGAAACTAGATTGGATTTATGGAATTTTTGAAGGCTTGTGTGTACTAGTTTGGTGCGACCACACCTGCGAGGGGATGACCGCAGGTGTGGAGCCGCAGAAGCGGCCCTGGGTTCGCAGATGCGGTTCTAGGCGATGTGAGGGTTTGCGCAGGTGTGAGGAAAATTTTTGCACCTGCGATCTCGCATATGCAATGGCTGGTTGCAGAAGTGGAGAGGGGCTTGAAGTCGCTGGTCCGCAGGAGTGGAAGGACTTGCGCAGATGTGCACTCGCAGGAGCGGGATTTTGGACCGCAGAAGCGGTTGGTCAGCCCTTAAGTGACCTCCGCAGATGTGGATTATTAACAGTAAAAGCAGTATTGCAAAAATGGAATTTTTGGATCGCAAAAGCGGGATCTTTGGGCAGTATTTAAATCCGAAATGTTTCGTGATTTTTCTCATTTTGAATTTTGCAAATCGGACTAAGGCGGTTTTGAGAGGATTTTTGAAGAAATTCTTGAGGTAAGTTACTTGTGGTCATTTTTATTCAATAATCTTGATTCACCATTGAGTTTCCTACCTAGTTTTCCCACCTAGGGATTTGGAGAGTTTAATTTGAGGATTTGAGTGGTGATTTGGTATCAAAATTTGGTAAATTTGGTACGGTTAGACTCGTGGTTGAATGGACTTTCGGATTTTATGACTCTTATTGGATTCCGAGACATGGGCTTGGGGGCCGAATTTTGAGTTGACTTCTTGACTTTTGGTCAAGGACTTAGTATTTTCTTATGGAATTGATTCCTTTAGCTCGTGTTGATTGTATCGAATTGTTTGTGGCTAGATTCGAGGCATTCAGAGGCTGCTTCGTGAGGCAAGGGCGTGTTGGAGTAGAGATTTATACCGTTTGAGGTAAGTAACACTTCTAGACTTAGTTCTGAGGGTACGAAACCCTGAATTACGTATTATGTGATTTGTGTTGAGGTGACACACATGCTAGGTGACGAGCGTGTGGGCGTGAACCATTGGAATTGTTATTTGTTCGATTCTGTGGAACTGTATAGTTGAATAATCTTGATGTTACCCGTATTTTCATCATTTGTTAGAGTAATTGAGCTGCCAGTCATGTTAGAATCCTATTTAGGCTCCGTGTTGGTACTTTTAGGATCCACAGAGGTCGGTGTCACATGTTGAATGATTTCTTAATTTGGTAAATTGTACTCAGTCACAACTATTACTTGCATAATAAGTTGCAGAGTATGTGGTTCTTTATTTTTTTTGATACATCATATCATCATTGTTTAGGCTGATTGTCATGATTCTGGTGAGCCCGAGAGACTGGTGAGATTAATGACTAAGTGAGACTGAGGGTCTATTGTGAGTGATATTTATGGGATCGGGCTGCACGCCGCATCAGATTTTATTGATTCATGCCAGGATTTGGCTTATTATAGCGCTTAGGCTGGATCTGCCCCTCCGGAGTCTGCACATCGACAATGGGCATAATGCTAGCAGTTATTTACTTTTGGGCTGGATTTGCCCTGGTTTATTTGCATTTTGGGCTGGATCTGACCTGAGCTAGATCTGCCATGTTCTGTGTTGAATTTTATTGCAAAACCTGAAAGCATATCTAAATTCTTGTACCATTACTTGTAGATTATAAATTTGTGAGTTATCACTGTCATATTTGTTGTAGGTTTTTCGTACTGTTAATACTGCATGTGGATTGTATTACTCAAACTCGTCACTCATTTCAGTCCAAAGGTTAGATTTGTTACTTACTGAGTTGGTTGTACTCCAGGTAATTTCGGACACGGTGGGTGCTGATTATCTGAGCAGATTAGTTATTCGGAGATTTCGAGGTAGCTGCCCGGCGTTCGCAGACCTTGACTCTCCTTCCCTATCTTTCAGCTTTATGTATTTAGTTTCAGTTTTTCATAGACAATATTTTAGACTTATGTTGTGTAGACGCTTATGTACTCAGTGACACCTTGGTTTTGGGAATTTCCGTATTGAGTTTTGATCTTCTTTCCAGTTTATGAGAGTTTTAACTATTTAAACCTGTTTTAGTTCATTTTTCATTTAAAAATGTTGGAAATGTTTGAGGTGTTGGCTTGCCTAGTACTATGATAGGCGCCATCACAATAGGTTGGGTTTTGAATCGTGACAAATGCGTATTAATTAACTATGATTTTGTGATGACCATATTTGTAAAGACATGTGTCATGTTATTAATTATTGGGCTGGTATTACATGCGATGTGATACGAGTGAGTATCTACCATTTCAAAGGGGCAAAGTGATTGTCTATGTGAGTACATGAATGCTTTCGGAGTAGTACATTCGTGGAAACGAAAGAATATTGAAAGAAACAGACATTATTGGAGTTTGCTCAAACATACATGTATATATTACTTGCTCATAGTTAACAAACAAATATTTTAATATTAGTAATTTGCTCAGTTAGTTTGTATAAGCAATGACTAAACTTGTTTTCCGAAGATTGAGAGAATTAATGCGTATTTAGAAGATAAAACTAGGAATTTGTGGTAATGGTGTGGAGATTTCTTTTTTGGGGGACGAGAATCTCCCAAAAATTGAGAAAATGTATATTCAAAAGAGAACGAAAAAGGGGGTTTGAATCAGGAAAGAAGCAAATAGAAGAAGGAAAAAAACTCACATTCAGATATTTATATCAAATTATATGAATATATCATGATTAAATGATAAATTAATGTGAGAGTAAATACTAATTAACTATGATTAATTGTACAAAAAAGTTTTAATTCTAGCGTAGAAGAATTAAAACAGGACTGCAACTTTTGGGCAACCTCAATCTATTGCAATGGCTTTATAATTAAACTAGTAAATTTGACCGGGCTTTGCATGGTGAAAAAAAAAACTCCTGAAATTTACAATTTTTTTTTTGACATGAAAAAATTATTAAAAATGAGTTTGAAGCCATACAAAAGAAAAATAATAATAACAAAGCAATTCTCTAGTCAACACACATTTATTGTAGGCAGTAAACCGAAATGGATCAAAGTACTTTTCCTTATTAATTAGTCCATTCCAAAATAAATTATATATTTTTATATTTTAAAATAATTTAATTTTAATTTTTTTATTTTACTTATTTTACCCTTAATGAGAATTTTTATAATTCACACAAATAGTATAGTCCCACAAACAAATTAAGATTTTAAGATTAAGAATTTGAAAAAAAAAAAACTTGTTTTTTTCTTAAATTTCGTGGGTAGTATATCTGAGTATTTCCTACACTTTCTTATTTGTAACTTATTTTTATATATATATATATATATATATATATATATATATATATATATATATATATATATATATATATATATATATATATATATATATATATATATATTCCAACTGATGTAGGAATTTTAGAATTTTTGTCATTAACGATCTTACTCACTTTTCATTAATTATTTTATTTCTCTTATAAATATTTTCACATTGCATTTCTTTTATTATTTTAAAATCATGAGTTGTAAATCATCACTTCATATTTATAAATTAGGTGGGGTTTATACTAAATGATCACGACCCACTTTCCATCATAGGCTGTGATGGCGCCAAATATTGCCATTAGACAAGCATCAATTTATATCACTACGTCGATAGATAATTCAAAATGCATCTCGAAATAAATAACCGAAAACATTATTGATATTATTTTAAATGTCTAAATGTGATCAAGATATAAATTCAGCTATCACAACAGAATACAACCAAGAACATGAATCTAAATTCCTAAAACCTGGTGTTACAGGTGCCTATAATATACAATATTACTACAACCACTGTTTGAAATGATGGGGACTCCGTATGCTGCAGATTGTAACATGGAATGCGGCTCCCCACAAAGTCTCCTTAGCAGCTGTGGCTGCATGTCTAGATAAACCCCGAATGTACCTGCCTCAGTACCTGCACAATTAGTGTAGAAATGTGTATGAGTACATAAATCAACGCGTACCTAGTAAGCATCTAGCATAACCTCAAAGTAGTGATGAGGGATTGACATCGATACTTACTAGTGGTCCAATAATCAAAGTAGACAGGTATGAATCATGGCAAGTAAAGTAGTAAAAACGGATTTATGTGCATAACACGATCCACAACAGAAGAGTAAATACAAATCCTCAATTACCGAATCCTTACAGAATATCAGGAAGACTCATAAGTACACAGAATCTTTATCGAATATTACGCACCGTTCTGCCGAGGCGAACTTCCCGATCCCATAAGGGTGATGGCACGATATCCTGCCGTGGTTGTACGACTCGATTCCATAATAATAGTTGTTACACCCCGTACTTCTGTGATGTCATATATTGTGTAAATAAATTTCTAAGCATGATTTAAATGAGTTTAAAATCATATTATGTTTGCATATAGAATATAAAGTTTGGGAAAAATCGAATTTAAATTAGGGAAAAACCAACAAAGGATTTGCCTTATAATGAAGCTTTTTGAGCAATTAATTTCATGTGCTATATGAGATCTTTAGGGGACATACTATATACCAAATTTAAGGTCTTCAAATGTAGTTTCTAAATCTCTTAACTGTTTATTCATACGACGTCTGAATAAAAATATATGAGTGTCCGAAGAAGGGCCGGTGAAGCACACATGCGGTTGACTTTTCAACCTTACAATAAATAGAAGACTTAGTCTTCTTTTTCCTCATTTTCAAAAAATATTCATGCACAAGCAGAGATTACATAGCTCTCCAAGAAGTTCCTTAGGGTTTTGAAGAAATTCCATCATCCGCAACTCAAAATCAAGAAGCGAACACATCAATGCGATCCTTACGACATAGGTAAGACTTTGCCGTCCTCCTTTCTCCTTATAACTTGAGTTTTGGAAAGATATTCATGGAAAAGCAAGATTTTTATCTTTTTATTTTATCTATATAAGCATAAAGAAGGGCGTAGATCAAAGAGAACAAGGCTTGGAAGCAAGAACACAAGAGGTATATAGGGTTATCGTTGGCATGATTTGGTTTAGCTATGCTCTAGCCTTCCTTCTTGATATTTTAAGAGTTTTCAAGGAAAAGTTTAGCATGTATCGTATCCGTCTATATTATTTAATTCCATATATGAAGTATGAAAGAAACTAGTTGTTGGCCTAAGAACAGGTGAAGTTTTGAAGATTGACACTCAGACATGAACCAGGTCCATCTTGTAAAGCACAGTCATGATCAACCTGTACATATGAAATGCACGTGAAGGAGATAAATCTAAATAATAAAGCAACAATATCTCCTGATCTGATCGAAAAGGTTGTATATTGGATAAGGAGAGAAAGACTCCTTACATGACGAGAACACAATATAGGAAGAAGATAGTGTTAGAGTTTGAGATCACCTTGAACTGTTCTACGATAGAAGAGGAGCATTTGAATCCCAGTCAACCTCTAATTACTAACCCATTAAATATCAATGTTGTTCTCTTTTACAGGTAATGCACATAAGCAGAAGTTAAACTTAAATTGAAAGCAAAAGAGCAAGGCGATTTTGCAAGCAATTTATGTGTGATTCGAGTGTGCAATCCTGAAGCTACTTGAACGAGATAGAAGAACCAGTTCCATGTGTCTATCTTTTATTTTAGTTCAATTGTAGTAGGTGATTTTACATTGTACCTTTCAGCTTTCATAGAACCAATTGTATTAGATACCTAGAGTGTTCAAGTTAGAGTTAACTTGAAGTTGTCGCAACAGTTGAGGTTGTGTGCCACAACGGGATTAGAGTTAATCCTTAGGTTTACAAAGAGTTTTGTAAATGCTGTTTTGGCTCAATGATTTTAGTGGAAGTTTGGAAAAATCTTACTGAGTAGTAGGTCGTAATTTTTTCACCTTTTGAGCCAGGTGTTTTCCACGTAAAATTCTCTGTGTTCTTTATTTTCTGTATTTATTATTCAGCAAACAGTAGTAGTTGGAACACCTAGAAGAACCAGGTCCTTCTGTAGTTCAGTTAAGCAAAAATTGGGTACCACAAATCACCCCGCCTCTTGTGTGGTCTTGACGTTTAAAACATCAATTGGTATCAGAGCGAGTTATCCTTGAAAAGGTTAACACTTTAGGAAAAGATCAAGATGAGTGCACCACATGGAAACTGGGAAGGGCAATCCACTGTTAGGCCTCCACTCTTTAATGGTCAGTACTATTCTTGGTGGAAGAACAGGATGAGAGATCATATCATAGGATGAGACTATGAACTCTGGGACATAGTCACTGATGGTCCCCTGGCGACTACAAAGAAGAATGCTAAAGGAGTGGACGTGCCAAAAGACAAGAGCTAACTGCACTGCTGAAGACTTGAAGAAATGGGAGAAGAATGCCAAAGCCAAGAAATGGCTTGTGTGTGGACTGGGTCCAGACGAGTACAACAGGATTCAAAGTTGTACCACTGCTAAGGAGATATGGGACACTTTGCAAGTGGATCATGAAGGAACTCCTTAAGTAAAGAGATCAAGAGGAACATTGCTATATTCTCAATATGAGAATTTCACTATGAAGGAAGGAGAAACTATCCAGGAGATGTACACAAGGTTCACAACACTAACAAATGAACTTAAATCTCTTGGGAGAATTATCCTTGAAGAAGACAAGGTTGAGAAAATCTTGACAAGGGTCTTACTAGTGACTTGGGAAAGTAAAATCACTGCTATTCAGGAATCAAAGAACATTGCTACTCTCAAGTTGGATGAACTGATTGGAAACCTGCCTATGAATTGAGAAGGCAAACCATGAAAATGGATGCACCCAAGAAGGAAAGGAGTCTGGCTCTCAGAATAGCTGAAGGTGCAGATCTGGAGGATGATGAAATGGTCATGATCACAAAGGATTTTAAAAAGTACCTAATGAGAGGAAGAGGTTCTTCAAGAGGTACAACCTTCAACAAACCAAGGGCTCTTGAGAAACAGACCAATGAAGGTTGCTACAAATGTGGAAAGACTGATCACATGATCAAGAACTGTCCTCAGTGGGAGATTAAATGGAAGAAGGAAAGGGCTGAACGAAGGAATAGGAAGAAGGAACAGGTTCAACCCAAAAGGAATAAAGGATCAATAAAGGCTATGGTTGCTGCTTGGGGAGAAACATCAGATGAGGATTCAGAAGAGGAAGCTGGAGATGAACAAGCACTTATGGCCATCAGAGAATCAGATGATGAACAAGAGGTAAGTGTCCTTCATCTCAAAGACAAGATTAAATTTCTGTCTAAAGAAAGGTTGTCTGAACTATTGCTGGACTTTATTGATGAGTCTGAGATAATTAACAATGAGAAGGAAGAGCTGTCTAGGGAGTGTCTGATCTTAAAATCCAAGTGCAAAAATCTAGAATCTAGGGCTAATGAGAGTGACAGTAAAAATGCTGAGTTGATGAACCAGGTCCTTGAACTTAACACCAGTGTCCTAGAACTTAGGTCTTAAAATTTAAAACTAAAATTAGGAACAGGTAAGAAGAGAGCTGATCACACACATCTCACCTTAGAAGAAAACCTAGGAAAAATGAAGGATGAGCTGTACAGGAAAGATGAGCAGATAAGAGTCTTAAAAGAAGACCTAGGGAAGGTAAAACATGAACTAGACAGAACTTGCAAATAAAATAAGGCTTCTGATGCACTATCCCGACTATAAGAACATCACAGTAGCAACAAGAGAGGACTTGGCTATGGGTCACAAGCACCTAAGTGGGACCCCAAAAGCAAGTACCTCACTCTTCCTGAAAACAAAATTTGCACACACTGTGGCAAGACTGGTCATTACAAAAATAAATGTAATGCAAAAGAAAATGCCAGTCAAAAGAACAAAGCTTTTGTTCAAGAGAAAAATAGGCTGCCTGGGTGGGCTAAAAGGAATTTGATTTTGTCACGACCCGGATTTCCCACCATCAGGTGTCGTGATGGCACCTACTATCGGAGCTAGGCAAGCCAAATATTTAAAACACCTTTCCTACTTTCTTTCAACCAATATAATAAACGAGACAAAATTTAAGCGGGAGACTTTAAATCTAAAGCAACTGAAAACCAAAAGTACGTGAGTTAATACACATCACTACCCAAGGTCTGGTGTCACTAGCTCACGGACTACTATAAAATACTACAAACAATGTCTGAAAGGAAATACATCATGTTTGCCTGATACAATATGAACAAACAAAAAACATGGAAAGGGGCTTCGGCCTGAGAATGCCAGCTAGGCTACCTCGAGAGTCCCTGGACTGAAGATAGCTCTTAGAAGTCCTACTGCTGTGGCCCGTAAGCTGCTCCCTGATCTGTGCACAAAATGCACAGCGTGTAGCATCAGCACAACCGACCCCATGTGCTGGTAAGTGCCTGGCCTAACCCCGGCGAAGTAGTGACGAGGCTAGACATGACCTACCATAATTAACCTGTACAGATATATATACAAGTGCAAGAAAACAATAACAAGATAATACAAAGTAAAGCTAGGAGGGGACATGCTATCGGGGAGTAACATATAAAAATGAAATATCGGAAATAAACAGAAGAAACTCCGGTTCCCATGATATATATGTATATATATATATAGTGGACGGCGTGCCACATGATCCCATAATATCATATATAAGTGGACGACGTGACACACGATCCCAATTTTCTTTTACCACGTGGTAGGCGTACCACTCGTTCCCATTTCGTAAAATCATACGTGGACGGCATGCCACACGATCCCATAATATCATATAAAAGTGGACGGCGTGCCACACGATCCCATAATATCATATATAAGTGGACGGCGTGCCACACGATCCCATAATATCATATATAAGTGGACGGCGTGCCACACGATCCCATAATATCATATATAGGTGGACGGCGTGCCACACGATCCCATAATATCATATATAAGTGGACGACATGCCATACGATCCCATAATATCATATATAAGTGGACGGCGTGCCACACGATCCCATAATATCATATAAAAGTTGACAGCGTGCCACACGATCCCATAATATCATATATAGGTGGACGGTGTGCCACACGATCCCATAATATCATTTCGAAACATCTGATTTTGTAAGGAGAGTCCCATTAGGGGAAATCAACAACATGTCACTCTAACCCGGCAAGGGTACAACTAACAACCCAAAATATCCCGACAAAGGAGAGTATACATATCGGTCTACACATCCCGGCAAGGGAATAATCACAACACATTCTTTTTTTTAAATCCCTTCTTTCTCAACTAACACATTCATGTTCGAGCTAACGCTCCAAAAGTACACCAATCACAATTTTACCTCAACCGTTCACATTATATGAAACTCATCAAATAACCAAGGAGATTGTGTCACGTTATTCAAATTAAAAGCAATTAAGACTCACGGTCATGCTAGACTCCGGTGCATAGATAACCGTCACCATGCCTATACACCGTACTCCAAATTAGCAAGTAGCAAATAACATCCTAATCCTATTCCCTCAAGCCAAAGTTAGAACAAACACTTACCTCGAATGCTCCAAACTCAACTCATGCTTCTAGTATAGCTTTACCTCTTGATTCTACCACCAATCCGCTCGAATCTAGTCATAAATTACTTAATCACATTAATAATTACTAAATGAATCACTCCCCATGCATGAAAAATAAATTTTATAAGGTTTTTCCCAAAATGGTCAAAAACACCCCGGACCCACGTGGTCGAAACTCGAGGTTCGGACCAAAACCCGATTACCCATTCTCCCACGAATCCAAATATATAATTTATTTTGAAATCGGACCTCAAATTGAGGTCCAACTTCTCAATTTGTAGAAAACCTAGGTTCTACCCAAAACACCCAATTTCCCCCATGAAAATCTTTGTTTTGAAGTTGAAATCATGTTAAAAGATGTTAATAAGTGAAGAAAATGAGTTAGAAATCACTTACCAATCGTTTTGAAGAAGAAAAGTCGTTTGGAAAATCGCCGCTTAGGTTTTGGGTTTTTGAAAAGTGAAAAAAATGACTGAAAATCCCGAATTTATACATTTTGCTGGGGGCTGGCGCGGACCGCACAGAAATGGCTGCGACCGCGCCGAGGGAGGGGAGAAGTGGGCTCTCTCTGAACCCACCTAGCGCGGACCGCACTGATTTGGTGCGCGGCCACGCTGGTCGACCCTCTGAACCCCACCACGCGGACCGCACAGAAAAGCACCGCAGCCGCATGGCTGCCAGCGCGGACCGCGCGGAAATGGCCGCGGCCGTGCTGGGCCTGCAACATCTGAACCTGTATATTTTTCTAAGTCTAAGACCTCCCGGGCCCTACTCAAAACTCACTCGAGCCCTCGGGGCTCCAAACCAAACATTCATATGATCTCAAAATCACCTTACAGACTTACTCGTGCGATCAAGTCGCCAAAATAACATCATATACATTGGATCAAGCCTCAAAATACATGATTTTCTTTCAACTTTCATAAAAACTCAAATTCCCCATTTTAAGTCCGAAACACGTCATATGACGTCCGGTTTTAGCCAAACTTTACACATAGTGCTTAAAACATATTTAAGACTCACACCGGGTGTCGGAACCAAAATACGAGCCCGATACCACAGTTTTCTGATCAATTTTTTTTCTTCATTTTTCTTAATTAATTTCAGAAAACAATTTCACGCTAAAATTTATTTCTCGGGCTTGGGACCTCGGAATTTGATTCCGGGTACACGCCCAAGTCCCATATTTTTCTACGGACCCTCCAGGACCGTCGAATCACAGGTCTGGGTCCGTTTTACCCAAAATGTTGACCGAAGTCAATATTATGCATATTAATATCAAAATTCATCAAAAGTTTTACAAAATTCGCATATTCTAACATAAAAACTTTTCGGATATGTGCCCGAACTGCGCACGCAAATTGAGACAACTAAAAGCGAGGTTTTCAGGGTCTCAGAAGCACGAAACTAGGAAGAATTACGGTGATGACCCTTTGGGTCGTCACAGATTTACCCCTTTGCCTATAGAAAGGGACCCAAACTAGTTTGGGTTCCTAAGACTAACCCCTGATTTCTTTTTGCAGGTCCAAGTGAAGGGAAGTAGCCAAATATGGTAAATGGATAGTGGCTGCTCAAAACATATGACTGGAAGCAAGAACCAATTCCTTTCACTTAGGGACTTAAAAGGAGGTAATGTCTCCTTTGGAAATGGAAAAAAGGTGAGATTATTGGGGTTGGAAAGGTAGGTAAGGTAGACTCACACTCCATTGAGAATGTCTACTTGATAGATGGCTTGAAATATAGCCTAATCAGTATATCACAACTGTGTTACAGAGGTAACCTTGTAGCATTTACCTCTACCAAATGCTTTGTGATTAACCTTACCACTGACAAGATTGTTTTGCAGGTGTAGACATGTGATTTTTGACCTTCCCCAAGATTTTCATATTTTAGCACGTAAATATTTAATTTAGGCCTAATATAGCTATTTCAACTCATTTTTACTCTTTTACTTTATTTTACTACAAGGAAATGAAAATTACAATTTTTATTTTATTTTATGTACCTTTCATAAAGTAAAAAAAGTATACAAAAAATAGTACCTTAATTTTATCTTTATATAATCTTAAAAATACAAAAAATATGTAATAGTTTCATGCTTTAATATAGTTTAGTTTAATTAATTAGAATTTATTCTTGCATCATGTAGTATAGTTATCTTATATTAAGAGAATTTAGCTATGGTTTTAATTAATAATTTTTGGAGTCTTCTTATCCCAATATTGAAACACAAAAAAAAAGACATGGTCCAACCCAATTACCCTTAGCCTATTCTTCCCAACCCATGAGCCCATTTAAGTGCAAGATTTAATTTTAGCCTTCTATTTCCTCCTAATCCAATGGCCATCATCCTTTCCCACTCCCATATAAAATACCCAATTATAGAAACCCTACCCCAAGTTTTCATTTCCTAGACCTAGCTAAGCCAAAAAATTTCCTACACAAAAAAAGAGGATCCGCCGCTCCCCTCATCTAAAAACAAAACCAGCTGGCCGAAAAACACACACGGAGAACACAAAGGAAAATAACAAACTTAAATTCCAAAAAGGGACTCAAGAACGACCACTACTGATCTCGAAAACACCAAGCCATATTTAAATTGTCAAATCTAGACATTTTAATGATAACTACTAAATTATGTGCTTCTTTTGGAATTACTCCTGCAATGTTTGGTGATTACAAAGGCTGTGTTGGTTGTACATGGTTTAAGTTTATAGATTTAACCATTTTTGGTTAATCTGCCTAGGTTTATTGAGAAGGCTGACGAGTTAGAATCTAAAGGCGTGGACGAAATTCTCTGCATTAGCGCTTTGTCATTATCAAGGACCGATTTGACCAAAGGTTTTAGTTTATCTTTTGATTGAGGTCATTTTGGTTTCGAGCTTTCCGGTGCCGATGCGAGTTCCCGTCCGCGGTTTGTTATATTTTTGAATTCAAAACAGTGAAACAATCAATTTTTCGGCTATATTGAGGTTCAACTCTTCAATCCTCTACTCATTTTATTCTAGCTTAATGTTAATTGTTCAACCGAATTGGTTATAGCTGAACATGATTTGTCACAATATATATATTGGGTTGCTATTCGTCAATTGAACTATGTCAAATTAGATTAAAGGGGCTCGGGTGTGCATTTCATGTAACCCGATCACAACAATTTCGAATAATAAAACCCTCTAAGCCCATGGCCCTCACTTAATTAATGTTAACCCTTTAGAAATCGAGGTGTGTCACTAATTGAATTTTCTATGGCCCTCGCAAAGTTGAATGTGTGTAGTTGCTTTAAGCGCGCTATCAAAAATTACATTCCTAAACTCGGGTGTGCATTTATGTGACCCAAATCCAAATTTTAACAGTGTTATATAAAATGTATTGCGGACTGCGGGTGCATTTATGTGACGTGGTTCAAGACATATTTTAAATAACGTTGCAATCTTCCTAAAAATGAATAAAAGCGGTTAAAGAGTTAAAATCTGCACATAGGTTCATAATTGTACTAAAATCAGATAATTAAGCCGAATATAAAAGTTGAGCGACCGTGCTAGAACCACAGAACTCGGGAGTTCCTAACACCTTCTCCCGGGTTAACAGAATTCCTTATCCGGATTTCTGGTTTGCGGACTGTTAAATAGAGTAAATTTTTTCCTCGATTCGGGATTGGAACCGGTGACTTGGGACACCATAAATCTCACAAGTGGCGACTCTGAATCTTTTAATAATAAATCCCGTTTCGATTGTCACTTTAAGTTGGAAAAAACTCCCCTTATACGCCCCTTTCCGGGGGTGTAGGTAAAAAGGAGGTGTGACAGCTCTAGCGACTTTGGTGGGGATAAGAACCCAGAATCTCTGGTTCAGGGTTCAGAATTCGAGCTTAGATGAATTGTTGTATTTGGCTTTATCTGTTATCTGATTTTATTACATGCTTGGGCCTAATGTATTAAATGAGGCTTTTACCGCTTTGATATTATCTGAACTGTATATAAACTGCTACGAAACTCTTCTCTTCTCATCTTCGGGGATGTGCTCGCTGGTCAAGACTCTCTATTCTGTTAGTGTCATACCTTGAAATAAGAAAGAGGCTCGGACAAGTTACTAAGCCGAATGGACTTTTGGTTCCCAGTACGTATCCCCCTCCTCGCCTCGAGTTGTCCACTCGGGTACACAATCTTGAACATATACCCAGGTTTTGAACCTAGAATAACTCAGCCTTATGTCGGATCCCTAGTAGGAAAATTTGTTTGCATCATGTGCATTTGACTTTGGAGACTCAACACAGGGGTTGGGTCTGTCTAGGACAGGTGTACCCGAAATGAAAAGACCATCCTGATGCATCTTACGTGCTACTTGCGTATCTGTCTATTTCGTCTTGCATGCTGACTAGCTTCTAGAATAGGGAAAGAAAATAAAAAAAAGAAAATCGAAAAAAAGAGAAAAGAAAAGAGAGTGAGAGGTAGGTATTTGAATTACCCTGAAATTCTGTTGAAATTTTGAAAATAAAAAGAAAAGTCGTTTCAAAATAAGTCATATTTTCTTTTGTTCCATCAAAACTGGGCGAACTACGCGGGTCTGATTCTCACCGGATGTGAGATACGTAGGCAAACCTCATCGGTTCCGACCCATAATTTTCAAAAAATCCAAAAATATTTTCCTTTACTTCCTCTCTAGAAAAGTTTTTTTTGAGACCCCAACTTTCAAAAAAATCCAAAAATATTTTCCATTACTTGCTTCTTTAGAAAGCCTTTCTTTTAGACCCTAATTATCTTTTTTTAAAAAAAATATACAAAAAGATTTTCTTTTAATTTCTTCCAAAAATCCAAAAATATTTTCATTCTTCTTTCAAAATTGAAAAAAAATTCAAAATTCAAAAATATTTTCTTTTTTAGAAGCATTTCTTTCATAAATTCAAAATAAAATTCCAAAAATATTTTCTTTCTTCTTTAGAAGTTTTTCTTTCAAAATTCCAGAAAAATATTCAAAAAAAAAAAAATCCTTCTTCTTTAGAAGTCTTTTTTTGCAAAAATGCTGAAGAAAAATCAAAATCCAAAAATGTTCCCTTTCTTCTTTATGAGTCTTTCTTTCGAAAAAATAAAATAAAAAGTTTTAAAAAAAGTTAGTTTATTTACTTTATTCATGATCTTCCCGAACTACGCAAGATCTGATTCATGTTCCCACATGATACGTAGGCAACCCACATCAGGTTCGATCACCATTAAAAAGAAATGAAAAAAAATGAAAAAATGAAACAATGAAAAAATATTGATAATAATAAGGACCGACTGAGTCCATTCTAACATGTTTTGTTTTGAATTGTAAAGAAAGTTGAAGTGGCCGGTTTGTGGTAAGCTGGAAACACAAGATCCAAGGAAAAATGATAACTGACATCGAAGCTGTTACAAGTGCTCAAGAGACTCAGGGTCAGAGGGTTAAACAAGAGTCTATTGTGTTTGCGAAAAATAGAATAAATTGAAATAGCAAATGACCGAAATGTGTCAATCATGGGCTAGTGGTCAAGGACAGCCTCGTCATGAGTCACAATTCGCTACACAACAAGAGTAGTACCACTCTCCTGAGTACCACTCGTATTCGTTTGATCTTCCTGCAAACGTTGAGAAACCTGCCCGAAAGATGGTACAGGAAGAAGTGGCCCAAAGAGTGAAAAGCTTAGAACAACGGTTGAGAAACATGCAAGGGTTGGCAGGTCAAAAAAGTGTTGCCTTCAAAGATCTATGTATGTTCCCCGATGTCCACTTGCCGCCTGGTTTCAAGACTCCCAAATTTGAAAAGTATGATGGACATGGAGACCCCATAGCCCACCTGAATAGGTATTGCAATCAACTGAGAGGTGCAGGAAGAAACGAAGAATTACTGATGGCCTATTTTGGGGAAAGCCTTACGGGAGTAGCCTCCGAATGGTTTATGGATCAAGACACGTCTCGCTGGTATGTCTGGGATGACATGGCACATGCCTTTGTCAAACAGTTCCAATACAACATCGACATCGCCCCAGACCGCATTTCCCTTTCAAACCTGAAGAAGAAACCAACTGAAAGTTTCAGGGAATATTCCATCAAATGGAGAGAACAAGCAGCCAGAGTTAAGCCACCCATGGATGACCATGAGCTAATCACTGTCTTTCTTCAAGCTCAAGAGCCAGATTATTTTCAAAATATGATGTCCGCAGTGGGTAAATCCTTCTCGGAAGCAATGAAAATGGGGGAAATGGTTGAGAATGGTTTTAAGACAGGAAAAATTATAAGTCAAGCAGTTCTCAAAGCCGCAACTCAGGCTGTCCAGATCAAATCTGATAATTTTAGTGACACGAATGAGAAGTTTGAAGAAATCATGATGACATAAGGGTGGAGAAGAGATCCTAGAAGAGCGTCTCGAAGGTATGACCAACCTCGTCTGTTTTCCGATAACTCCCCTGAGCATTACTATCCCCCTCAGAACCCACAACACTCTGTTGTTCCACCTCAGTATGTTGCCCAGCCACCAAAATACCCCAGAAGGCAAGCACGAGCATCACAAAATCTCTACCAACCTCCACAAAATTTTCAAGTGCCCTATAACCCACATCCCTGCCAGGGGTATAGAAGGGGACAAACATTGAAAGATAATTTTACACTAATAGGAGAGTCCTATGCAAGTTTATTTTAGAAGTTAAAGAATCATGACATGATTGCACCCATTCCTCCAAATCGTGTGGACCCACGTGCAAGGAGCTTTGACCCATCTAAAAAGTGTGAATACCATTCCAATGCCCAGGGGCACAATGTTGAAAGTTGTCGGGATTTGAAAAGAGAAATAGAAAGGATGATACAGGAAAACCTGATTGTGATCCAAGGCAGTAACATCCAGAATATCGCGCAGAATCCTTTACCTGCACATCATGATGTACACTTTGTGGGGATGATGCCTGGTGACATGGAGTTTGAGAATCCTCTCGGGAGCTTGCTAACTGAAGTTAATGATGTTGAAATTGGAGAAGGCTCTACTGATTCTGATGAGCACATTTGTGGCTAAATGTCAAGCCTAGCAATTGAAAAGTCATTCCCTCTTCACTAGGAAGGAATCTTGGTAGCTTGTTTTGATGTTTTTTCTATTATCTGGGTTATTTCAGGGTTGTGATCCAGATTTTATTTGTTTTATTGAGTCAAACCCTTCTATCCCTCCATTCTGTTTGTGTGAGTCTTGTCCGTTTGTTCTGTTGCTATTTTCATTATTCGGGTTATTTTAGGGTTGTAACTCGTATTTTAAATTGCTTGTTTAGTTGTAAAACCCTTTCATCCTTTACTTAATAAAATACAGTTTGTCCTTTTGAGTCATTCTGTTCCTAGTTCTTTTGTCGCTAGTTCTAATGACATGACATGCATGCAAAATTTTTGGCCAGATCTTAGGAACTGATTTAATCTGGAATTGGATAACTAAAAAAAATACATTTGAGGATGAATAAAGAGTTGGAATGCTTTGGAACTAATGTCAAGTAAAATTCACTTTCAAATCATTGTGAAGATCGGGCTTGAGGATGTTTAATCAATTGAAGTTTGCTGGAAAGTTTGTCACTAAGGGATGAAAAAATGTCTTGTGACCACGGCACACCAAGAAGACAAACATGTTCGCCAATGCTGTGATCGCGAAAAGATACCATGTTTGACGTTCTCGAGGTTGGGAGGCCCTTTTTCTGCTACCCAAATACTTTATATCCTTTGCTACCCCTTTTGAGCCTATGTTATTTTTCTTTGACTATCCTCTCTTGGAATCAAGTTTAGAATAAAAAAAACAAGAAAAAAGAAAAAAAATCCATGTCCCAAGAGTACAAACTAGGGCAATTCTTAGAAAGTTCAAAGAAAAAAAAAGAGAATTGTCAAAGGTCCATGTCCTAAAAAATAGAAGTTGGGGCAAGCAAAAAAAAAAAAAAGAAAAAAAAGAAGAAAAAAAGGAAAAAGGAAAAGAGAAAACATAAAGAAAGACGAAAAATAGTTTAGGTCTGATGTTTGAACTACGTCAGACCTGATTCCTTTAAAATAAGGATACGTAGGCAGCCTTACGGTTCGGTCCAACCAAATAAGAATTTAGAAGAAAAAGAAAAAAATAGAAAAAATAGAAAAATCCTAAATCCCCAGCATCTGAAACTGGGGCAAAGATTTCATTTCATTTTTTTGAAAGTGTCGATTCCAAGAGTTGCAAGTCTACAACCCCTCATTTTGAGTTTATTTTGAGCCTTCGTGCCGACCTTTCTTTCCAACCCTATCCAAAAACCTTCCAAATAAAGACCTCCCAATATGCCTTCAAGAATGCCAAGAGATGCATGCAATGGGCAATAGTTATCACACGACGTAGAACATCATCGAGTTGCTCACAAAAAGAGGAAAAGAAAAAGAAAAATGAGAGAGTCTTATTAGTGAAAACCCTCACGGGCACTGTAAGGAGACGGTAAGCAGAGATGAATAAATGAGAGAGACTTGTTGGTGAAAACCCCTCGGGCACTACTTGTCGAAAGTAAGTCGTGAAGCTGATGCGAAGAATTGACATAAACAAGCCCGACTTCAAAGATCATAAGAATGGTAAAAGGGAAGATTGAATTAGTTTGGTAGATCGGCCGTTAAGCCAAAATGCATGTCATGATCATTAAGGCTAGTTATTGAAAAATAAAAAGAAAAAGAAAAAAGAACTCTTCCTTCTATCCTTCTAACATGGACATTTCTTGTTAATATTATTTCTTTGTATCATTTGTGTCCTTCACTCTGAGTCAGTCCTTGTCAAAACAAGCAAGAAAAGATTTCAAAATCTGCTACCAGCTTTTCAGTTGCACAAAGTGAATTTGGCCAGCACACTCAGTTGTTAATATCAATATGCCTTGAGGATTCATGCAAAGACTTCCCCAAAAGACTCTTGTCAGCTTGCTTGGCGCAAACAAAGGTAACTTGTGATTCCCTCTGACAGACAAATTGCTCAAAAGCAGGAAGTCCTTCAAGATATCAGAAAAGGTCATCTAAGAAAGGATCTTCAGTTGGGATAAGGATGATTGAGCCAGAAATACAAATGGTACCGGGTGTGAAACAATCAGGGTTAATGTAGAGCAAAAATCTCTTGAGACCGAGTCGAGCTGATTGAGCAAAAGCCAAGCTGCCCAAAACTCAAGGCCACAAACCGACCACCATTTTCAAAATTGACAAATTTTTCTTTGTATGAACAGGAACAAAGCAGTGCAAGGAAAGTGGTTCCAAAAAAAAAAGAGAAAAAGAAAAAAAAAACAAAAAAAAGAGAAGAAAAAGGAAAGACGAGAGGAGCCGACAAAGGGAAGTTTCTCAAATCTTTGCCTTTATTTGTCTTGCTATTGTGCATAAAATCTTGCCATTTATCTTCACATTTTTCCTCCTAGGATAAAAAGTCCTAGTCTGATGGATTTTCCTCCCAATGGCAATCCTAGTCTGATGAACTTTCTCCTAGGATAGAAATCTTAGTCTGATGAATCTTTCTCCTAAGGTATCAAAAAGAAGAAGAAGAAGAAGAAGAACAAAAGAAACCTAGTCTGATGAACCTTCTCCTAGGATCAAAATCTTAGTCTGATGAATTTTTCTCCTAAGATAGAAGACCTAGTCTGATGAACCTTCTCCTAGGATCAAAATCTTAGTCTGATGAATTTTTCTCCTAAGATAGAAGACCTAGTCTGATGAACTTTCTCCTAGGATAGATGTCTTAGTTTGATGAATTTTTCTCCTAAGATAGAAAACCTAGTCTAATGAATTTTCTCCTAGGGTAAACGTCTTAGTCCGATGAATCTTTCTCCTAAGATACCAAAAAAAAAACAAAAAAAAGAGAAAAGGACCTAGTCTGATGAATTTTCTCCTAGGATTAACGTCTTAGTCTGATGAATCTTTCTCCTAAGATAGAAAATCTAGTCTGACGAATTTTCTCCTAGGATATTTTGAAAAAAGAAAAGAAGAGGAAGTTTGTATTTGAAAAAAATGGGTCAATTTTTAGTTTTCTTAAGATTATCAATGTTTAGTTTTCCTAAAATCAGGGGGCCCTCCTGGAGAATAGGATGAGTTTTTACTTTAGTCAAGCTTAGTTTATAGTTTTCCTAGTCTATTCTTTAGTTTACTCTCATCATTGCATCAATAGTACAAGTGGTTTACAATTTTGCTAACAACTCACAAATCTTCCTAATGCAAACTGGGGCAGAAAAAATTTCTTTCGTTTTGTCTGTTTTGTTGTAATCAGGCGCCCACCTGGAGAACAAGGGAATATAACTCAAGTTTTAAGGGAAAGTAGTTTCGAAGGAAGACAACTCAAGTTTCAAGGGAAAACAGTTTCGAGAGAAGACAACTCAAGTTTCAAGGGAAAGCAATTTCGAGGGAAGACAACTCGAGTTTCAAGGGAAAGCAGTTTCGAAGGAAGACAATTCAAGTTTCGAGGGAAAATGGTTCAAGGTGCAAGGGAAAAAAATGTCAAGTAACAAGAGATGACGGTTCAAGTTCAACAATCCGGCGCCCACCTGAAAAATAAGAGAATTCAATTCAGAATGCAATTCAGGTCAACAACAAAAGAAGCTCACGTCAAGAATGCGAGTCAGCAGTTCGAGATGATCAACAGAAGTTAGTCACAATCCAGAACAAAAAAAAAACAAAAAAAAGACAAGAAGTGAATCCAAATGCAGAAGTTAATAAAAGATGTGAGCTGCTCAAGCCATGGCTGAGGTCACAAGCTCTACATGTCCCGTCTTGATTTGGAAAAGCTAAAGAAGATTAAACCAACACCTGTAGCTAACAAGCATCAAGATTCAGATCAGGGTCCACATGAAGAACCAACCAAGACTCAAAATCAAGCTTCAGAAGACTCATAGATAGGAATCTTGTAACTCGTAGCTGATAGGCTTAGTTAGTCTTTTTCATTTTTGATTTTGATGTAATAATGGGACCGCGGACCGGAATCTCAGCAGAATAGCACCTCGACCGACTCTCCACCTCAACATACTCCATCTTCTCATTTACCTCTGAACTACACGTGGCCTGATTCCTTTATAGACAAGGATATGTAGGCAGCTCAGATACCAAGGCTCGGTCACATTCCCCTCTCTCTTAGTTTTAGTCTCTCCAAATAAAGGTTGGGTCAAAAACCTGTCTAGTCATTCTTTGTCTGAAAACTCTTCGCGTTTCCAGTCAAAGAGGGGCAGCTGTAGACATGTAATTTTTGACCCTCCCCAAGATTTTCATATTTTAGCACGTAAATATTTAATTTAGGCCTAATATAGCTATTTCAACTCATTTTTACTCTTTTACTTTATTTTACAACAAGGAAATAAAATTTACAATTTTTATTTTTTTATTTTATGTACCTTTCATAAAGTAAAAAAATATACAAAAAATAGTACCTTAATTTTATCTTTATATAATCTTAAAAATACAAAAAATATGTAATAGTTTCATGCTTTAATATGGTTTAGTTTAATTAATTAGAATTTATTCTTGCATCATGTAGTATAGTTATCTTATATTAAGGGAATTTAGCTATGGTTTTAATTAATAATTTTTGGAGTCTTCTTAGCCCAATATTGAAACACAAAAAAAAAGACATGGTCCAACCCAATTACCCTTAGCCCATTCTTCCCAACCCATGAGCCCATTTAAGTGCAAGATTTAATCATAGCCTTCTATTTTCTCCTAATCCAATGGCCATCATCCTTTCCCACTCCCATATAAAATAGCCAATTATAGAAACCCTACCCCCAAGTTTTCATTTCCTAGACCTAGCTAAGCCAAAAAATTTCCTACACTAAAAAAGAGGATCCGCCGCTCCCCTCATCTAAAAACAAAACCAGCTGGCCGAAAAACACACACGGAGAACACAAAGGAAAATAACAAACTTAAATTCCAAAAAGGGACTCAAGAACGACCACTACTGATCTCGAAAACACCAAGCCATATTTAAATTGTCAAATCTAGACATTTTAATGATAACTACTAAATTATGTGCTTCTTTTGGAATTACTCCTGCAATGTTTGGTGATTACAAAGGCTGTGTTGGTTGTACATGGTTTAAGTTTATAGATTTAACCATTTTTGGTTAATCTGCCTAGGTTTATTGAGAAGGCTGACGAGTTAGAATCTAAAGGCGTGGACGGAATTCTCTGCATTAGCGCTTTGTCATTATCAAGGACCGATTTGACCGAAGGTTTTAGTTTATCTTTTGATTGAGGTCGTTTTGGTTTCGAGCTTTCCGGTGCCGATGCGAGTTCCCGTCCGTGGTTTGTTATATTTTTGAATTCAAAACAGTGAAACAATCAATTTTTCGGCTATATTGAGGTTCAACTCTTCAATCCTCTACTCATTTTATTCTAGCTTAATGTTAATTGTTCAACCGAATTGGTTATAGCTGAACATGATTTGTCACAATATATATATTGGGTTGCTATTCGTCAATTGAACTATGTCAAATTAGATTAAAGGGGCTCGGGTGTGCATTTCATGTAACCCGATCACAACAATTTCGAATAATAAAACCCTCTAAGCCCATGGCCCTCACTTAATTAATGTTAACCCTTTAGAAATCGAGGTGTGCCACTAATTGAATTTTCTATGGCCCTCGCAAAGTTGAATGTGTGTAGTTGCTTTAAGCGCGCTATTAAAAATTACATTCCTAAACTCGGGTGTGCATTTATGTGATCCAAATCCAAATTTCAACAATGTTATATAAAATGTATTGCGGACTGCAGGTGCATTTATGTGACATGGTTCAAGACATATTTTAAATAACGTTGCAATCTTCCTAAAAATGAATAAAAGCAGTTAAAGAGTTAAAATCTGCACATAGGTTCATAATTGTACTAAAATCAGATAATTAAGCCGAATATAACAGTTGAGCGACCGTGATAGAACCACGGAACTCGGGAGTGCCTAACACCTTCTCCCGGGTTAACAGAATTCCTTACCCAGATTTCTGGTTCGCGGACTGTTAAACAGAGTCAATTTTTTCTTCGATTCGGGATTGGAACCGGTGACTTGGGACACCATAAATCTCCCAAGTGGCAACTCTGAATCTTTTAATTATAAATCCTGTATCGATTGTCACTTTAAGTTGGAAAAAACTCCCCTTATACGCCCCTTCCAGGGGGTGTAGGTAAAAAAGAGGTGTGACAGTAGGGAAAAAGAGTTAACAATATTTACATTGTAGATTTTTCCACTCTTTCAGAAAATGAACTCACTTGCTTGAGTGTGTTGGACAATGATCCCCTCTTATGGCACAAAAGACTTGGTCATGTAAGTTTGAATCAACTCAACAAATTAGTCTCCAAGGACTTGATGATAGGGTTACCTAACATCAAGTTCAAGGAAGACAAAGTTTGTGAGGCATGTGCAAGGGGGAAACATGTAAGATCATCCTTTAAAAGCAAGAAAATGGTAAGCACAACCAGGACGTTGGAACTGGTTCATATGGATCTCTGTGGTCCAATGAGAATATTGAGCAGAGGTGGTAAGAAATATGTGATGGTACTTGTTGATGATTATTCTAGATTTGCCTGGGTACTATTCTTAACATCTAAGGATGAAGCATTTGACATGTTTACTGCCTTTGTTAGAAAAACTCAGACTAGGTAATCAACTTGCATCCATCAGGTTTGATCATGCAACTGAATTTAAAAATGCTAAGTTTGCTGAATTTGTGATGAGCATGGTATAGATCATAACTTCTCTGCCCCTAGGACTCCTCAACAAAATGGAGTAGTTGAAAGAAAGAACAAGACTCTTGAAGATATGGCTAGGAGTATGCTTCTTTCTAGTAAACTGCCCCATAGCTTCTGGGTAGAGGTTGTAAACACTGTATGTTATATCATAAATAGATGCATGACTAGACCTCTTGTAGAAAAGACTCCCTATTACTTACTTAAAGGGAGAAAATCAAATATATCCCATCTTAGGGCATTTGGATGCAAGTGCTTTGTGCACAATAATGGAAAGGACTCCCTAGGTAAGTTTGATCCCAGAAGTGATGAGGGAGTATTCTTGGGATATTCTTCACATAGAAAAGCATATAAAGTGTTCAATAAAAGAACTTTGTATATAGAAAAAAGTGTACATGTAGTGTTTGATGAAACTAACATTCTTTCTGAGAGACAGAAACATGAAGATGAAGCTATTGGGCTGGTAAAAGATTTCAGTGAGGTCTCAGCTCAAGCTAAAGTGGCACCAAAAGAAGGAATAGGTGATGGAACAAGTTCTTCCATCCAGAGCAACCTGACAAGGGGAACTAATCAAAGAGGAACTGAAGCCAATCCCTTAAAAGAACCTGTTCATGACCCTGTTCCTCAATAACAAAATATGGGAGAAACATCAAGCATAAATCAGTTGGTTGTGAAACCTCACAAGTATCAAAGTTCTCATCCCATTGAGAACATAATTACTGATCCAACCTTTGGAGTTAAAACTAGATCACAATTAGAGAATATGTGTGCTTTTGATGCTTTTCTATCTCTTATTGAACCTAAAAATGTTGTTGAGGCTTTGCAGGATGCAGATTGGGTAAATGAAATACAAGATGAACTCAATCAGTTCGAGAGAAGTCAAGTTTGGCATCTAGTTCCAAGACCCAAAGGCAGATCAGTGATTGGCACAAAATGGGTCTTCAGAAACAAGGTTGATAAAGATGAAACAGTTACAAGAAACAAGGCAAGACTGGTGGTCCAAGGTTACAGCCAAGAAGAGGGTATAGATTATGATGAGACTTTTGCTCTAGTTGCAAGACTGGAGGCAATAAGACTTATCATAGTCTTTGTAGCACACATGGAATTCACTCTTCATCAGATGGATGTCAAAAGTGCCTTCCTGAATGGCTACCTAAAAGAAGAGGTGTTTGTTAAACAACCTCCAGGGTTTGAGAGCAAGGAATGTCCCGAGCATGTGTACAAACTAGACAAGGCTCTCTATGGACTCAAGTAGGCTTCTAGAGCATGGTATGAACAATTTTCCAAATTCCTAATTGAACATGGCTACAAAAGAGGTAAAATTGATAGTACTCTATTATTGAGGAAAAAATGTAAGGATCTTCTTGTGGTACAAATATATGTTCATGACATTATTTTTGGGGCAACCATTGACAAACTAAGTAAGGATTTTGCCAAATTTATGGGGAGTGAGTTTGAAATGAGTATGATGGGTGAGCTTAATTTTTTCTTAGGCTTACAGATCAAACAAAACCCAAACGGAACCATGACCCTTCAGCAGAAATATGTAAAAGAGTTAATCAAAAAGTTTAAAATGGATGAATCAAAGGAAATAGACACCCCCATTGCAACTGCCACTAAGTTAGACATAAATGAACCTGGTTTATCTGTTGATCAGAAGTTGTATAGGGGTATGATTGGTTCACTTTTGTAGCTTACTTCCAGCAGATCTGACATAGTTTTCAGTGTAGGGCTTTGTGCTCGCTTTCAGGCTAATCCAAAGGAATCTCACTTGACTGCTATCAAGAGGATACTGAGATATTTGAAAGGCACTACTGATCTGTGTCTTTGGTACCCTAAAGGTAGTAATTTCAATCTAGTAGGGTATGCTGATGTTGATTATGCAGGTTTCCTTGTGGATAGGAAGAGCATATCAGGTATGGCTCATTTTCTTGGTTAATGTCTTGTATCATGACTTGTATCATGGGCCACTAAAAAGCAGAATTTAGTGGCTTTATCCACTGCTAAGGCTGAATATGTTGCCGCTGCCTCTTGTTGTGCTCAATTGCTGTGGATCAAATAGGAGCTGACAAATTTTGGTATTGAAGTTGTTGCATTCCTATCTTCTGTGATAATACTAGTGCTATAAGTATGACAAAGAACCCTGTTCATCATAAGAGGACTAAGCACATAGATGTTAGACACCACTTCTTAAGAGATAACTATGAGAAATGATTGATCTTCATAGAATTCTGAGCTAATGATAAAATAATTGCTGACATCTTTACTAAAACATTGAGTAGAGAAAACTTTGAGAGGAACATGTTAGAATTAGAGATGATTAAGATCACCTAATAGGACCATCTTGGAATGCACAATGAAAAAAAAAGAAAAAAAAATTTTGGCTAGGAAATTTAAACTTGTGTAAATATCTAGATTAATTTTTACTAAGCTTCATACTATAATTAGTATACTCCTGTGACATGTGTTAAAATGACTCACTGAACTCTTACAAATTTTTCTCTATTATGGTAAATTGAGGGATGGTCAAGAGAATTCTAAATGAAGAACCTACTTCATCAGTATATCTGAAAGCTAAGGTATGTTTTCTATACTCTGCACAATTAGAAATATAAATATTTAAATCATGATCAGAAGTCCTACAATTGTTCAATTCCTTAGAAAATTCTAACCATTAGTTTTGAACTAGTTATGTCAGCCTTAGAACTCTAAACCACAAAAATTGCCTAAAATCTAGGGAAGCCTAACCGTTCATTCAAACCTGAAATTTCAGGTTGATTAGACCTTTAATTGACCACTGCTAAAGCTGCCATTATACATTAAATGTGTATTTCTATTTAAATAAACATCATTACCTCCTTCCATCTCCATAATTCTAAACCGTCAAAAATCCCTTTTCACTTTCACTTGCTTTATTCTCCAAAATTCTAACTCACAAATTCTCTCAAGAAACTAGTGATCATGACAAATCCTCAAGACAATCCTGGAACTCCTCCACCACCCATTCCCTTTAATTCATCTACCCCTCCTCCACCTAGTACATCTCCCAAACCCAGGCTAAGAAGGGTAAAAATGCTTGCTCGAAAAATAGTAGCGTCTGGGGCTCTCTCAAAGAAATTAAATGAGAAACTAAACGCAAGCCAGGTCCAAGACTCTGACTCCAACTCTGATTCTGAGTCATACAAATCTGCTAGCAAGGGGGAAGGACCTGGGTTTTCTAACTCTGAGAAGACTCAAGAATCCCCTTCTAAGGTAAGTTCTTCTTTGACTGAAAATTTAGAAACTAGGTTTGTTCTGGTTGGGCTTATCAGGGATGTAGAATTACCTGAGTTACGAAGGAATGGAGGTAAAAAGAAATTTGAAAAATAAAAAGAGAGAGAGGGTGCATGTGGTGAAGAGAGGGGAAATGGGAAAAAGAGTGGTTGATCATTCACCCACTGCTGAGTTGTCTATGCCTTCTATCTATGGGGTTGAACAAGAAAATGTAGAAGAAAGTAGCAAGAAGTTAGGGGGAAGCGGTTCTGGTGAAGCTGCTGAAGGGTTAGTTAATCTAAGCACACAAGGAGATGAACCTGGTTCATCTACTGAAGAGACCCTAGCAGACCTGTTAAAAAAGGTTGGGGCAAGTTATGATCTAAAGAAACGAAGAACTCCTACACCAAAAGCCCCCCGTGCTTCTAAACCCTTCAAGAAAAGAAAGGCTTCATCCCCAACAACTACTGAAATTTCATTGCCAACGGCAAGAGCTACAAGAAGCAGGGTGAAACAAAGTGAGAGTGATATCCAAAAGGCTCTAGCTGAGAGTAAGAAGAAAAAGATGGCTAAAGAAAAAGGAAAGGTTGCAGAGTCCTCAGAGGCTGTGGAAGTTGAGGAGATGGAACAGGTCTTTCAGGAGGAAGTTCCAACAGTGGAGGTTCAGACCCCCAAGCCCAAAAATCCCAAGACTTCTTCCAAGAAGTCTTCCTCTGTGTCTGAGGCTGCTGAACCTTCATTATCCAAGAGGACAAGGTCTGTAGTGAAAAGTAAACAAGTAAAAATTTTTGAAGATGAGGAACGAAGTGGAGAAGAAGAAGAAGATGAGTCTGATGGTGAACAAGACAAGCTTGCCATGTTTGGAAAAGGAAATATTTTGAAGGGTAGATTGTTGAAAGGCCTGGTGGAACCAAGAATGATGAGACTGGTAGATGTCTTTGCTGCTCAGGGCTGGAAAGACATGGTCTTTCAGATGGATGGAAGGCTATCCAGAAATGAAATCATTGAGTTCATGGAAAATGCAGAGGTTAATAATGGCAAGGTTAGCAGCCTGGTAAAAGGAGTTCAGGTGACCTTTGATGCAAAAAAGCTGGGAGAGATCCTTGACATACCTCTGAAGGGTTTGATGACTATACAAGGCAAATGTGGCCTTGTTTGGACTCTCTTCTTGCTGCCCTTGAAATTACCAGGAGGTTCTGTGATGCTGAAGATGTGAATGAGGCTAGGGCTGTTCAGAAAAGTGAAATGAGGCCACAACAAAAAGTCTTGTTTGAATTTGTCAACAAGTGCCTATTGCCCAGGCAGGAGAGAAGGCATATTGCAAATTATATGGACCTAGTTCTGATGGAGTGCCTGGAAAGTGGAAGGCAAATTAATTGGCTTGCCTTCATCATCAAGCTGCTGGACAAGGTCATCAATGGCTCCAAGGCTCATGCTACCCCCTATGGCTTTATTCTGACTACGATTCTGGATAGGTGCAATGTGCCTCTGAAGAAATGGAAAATGGCCTCAAGCAAGGATCACTTTGGCATTAATACTCTGATTGTTTGTACTATTTAGTCAATGCCATCCCAAATGATCCTGGTTCATCCAAGAAGACTCCTATCAATAGTAAAGTCAGGGCTCTTGTTCAGGAATGTGAAGCCAAGGATGTTGAGATAGCTAGGCTCAAGGCTCGTATGGTAGAGGTGGAATCTGAGAGGGATGCTCTTAGAACTAAGCTTACCAAGGAAAAGGAGAAGAATGATGGAATTCTTCATAATATGGTGAATCTTCTCCAAGCCCAAAACTAACCCTCTAGCTCCCCCAAGCCTTAGGAATTCTAGCCTTTATCTCTTGAACCACCTGCCTAGTACCTTCAGTGACCCAGATTAGGGATTCTTTTATATTTTTGCTCATGTTTTAAATGTTTTTTGCTTTCTAGTTGTGGATTGTGGTAGCAACATATCTTCTATCAATGATATCTACTGTTTTTGCTCTTGTTCAATGTTAATCTTTCCTTGATAGTTTAAATATGTTTGCTTGATTACTGATGATTAAACCATGATTGCACTTGTAGTTGCCCCAGTGGCCATGAGTACCTATTAATATCTGGGACTCACTCTTTGTATGCAACTTTTCGATGATGCCAAAAGGGGGAAGAGATATTTTGCTTTACACATTTTGATTAAGTGATATTTATAACCTAATTAACTTGGTCCTTAATGATAAGTGGATTTTCTAAACTTTGTATTGATGGTTAAGCTAAGTTCTCACAAGATCCAAGTAAGTAAAAAGTACAGAGTTTGTCATCATCAAAAAGGGGGAATTTGTTGGCCCAAGAATAAGTGAAGTTTTGAAGATTGACAAAAGAACTCAGACATGGACCAGGTCCATCTTGTGAAGCACAATCATGATCAACCTGTACGTGTGAGATGCACGTGAAGGAGATAAATCTCACTGATAAAGTAGCAATATTTCCTGATCTGATCGAAAAGGTTGCATATTGGATTAGGAGAGAAAGACTCCTTACATGAAGAGAACACAGTATAGAAAGAAGATAGTGTTAGAGTTTGAGATCACCTTGAACTCTTCAACGATAGAAGATGGGCATTTGAATCCCAGTCAATCTCTAATTACTCACCCATTAAATATCAGTGTTGTTCTCTTTTATAGGTAATGCACATAAGCATAAGTTAAACTTAAATTGAAAGCAAAAGAGCAAGGCGATTTTGCAAGCAATTTATGTGTGATTTGAGTGTGCAATCCTAAAGCTACTTGAACGAGATAGAAGAACCAGTTCCATGTGTCTATCTTTTATTCTAGTTCAATTGTAGTAGGTGATTTTACATTGTACCTTTTAGATTTCATAGAAGCAATTGTATTAGGTACCTAGAATGTTCAAGTTAGAATTAACTTGAAGTTGTCTCAACAGTTGAGGCTGTGTGCCATAACGGGATTAGAGTTAATCCTTAGGTTTACAAAGAGTTTTGTAAATGCTGTTTTGGATCAGTGATTTTAGAGAAAGTTTGGGAAAATCCTATTGAGTAGTAGGTCCTGGTTTTTTCACCTTTTGATCCAGATGTTTTCCACGTAAAAATCTCTGTGTTCTTTATTTTATGTATTTATTATTCCGCAAACAGTAGTAGTTGGAACACCTAGAAGAACCAGGTCCTTCTATAGTTTAGTTAAGCGAAAATTGGGTACCACACAAATCACCCCCCTCTTTTGTGGTATTAACGTTAAAACATCACTACTTTAGGTTGGAACTTCAAAACACAACAAAAACAAAAAGGACGAATCACCCATTTGGCCTATGCCATCCGGACTTCTGTTTGTTTCGTTCCTTTAATTTCTTTATGTATACCTAACACCCATATGATCCTAATATCTTCATTTAAGATTATATATCTTCATTTAAGATTATATAAGCTTAATTATCATGTGTGTGATGCCCATATTATGCCTAAATCATATTTAGACTTTCATGTCACAAGTTATCCACTTGAGCCGATATTATGTTCATAATTCCATTTTGTCGATCGCTTGATACTACTGTGGATAACTTAATCTCCTTTAGTTTGATATTATCATCTTGGCCGATAATCCATTCCCATGTATATTGTGGTTCTTTCTATTTTTTTGGGAGATCATCCAGTGTTAGGGGAAACTCTGCCGAAATTTTTAAAAATTCGATGAGTGGGACAAATTTCGAGTTACCTGGTTCTAAATTGATTCTAGAGGGATCCTAATGATTTAATTAGCCTTATTATCTCATATACATACTCAATTCTCCCTAAAATGGGGATAGGATCCTCCATCCTACTTATGGACAAAGAGTGTCAGCTTACGTTTGTGATTCCATTTATGATTTTCTTCATGATCTCTTGAGTCTATATGATGTTGCGCCATGTGTTATGACTCATACATGCTTACATTGATTATGATGGGGGGATATATCTCATAACTCTATCGAGACCTATTGATTATATGCTGGGGGGAAATAGCCCATAACACCAGCCGGATCTATTAATTATATATTTACCTGCTGGGGGGGATATAACCCATAAAGCCAGTTAGGCATGTTATATACGCATATATTGCTACAGTTCGCATTGCATGACTAAACTTGAGGCTAGTTCAGATGTACAATTACTTGATTGGGGGGATATAGCCCATAACGCCAGATAGGTACCAACTCAGATAGTAGTTTAGTTTCAACATAGTTTCAGCTTAAACTTCGGTTCAGTTCCAGATTAGTTTCTAGTTTAGACTCTTTTTTAGCTTTCAGCTTATATTCAGATTTCCAACTTATAATCATACTTTAGTTTGCTTTACATATGCTTTCCATCCTATATACTTTGTACATATCGTACTCACATCCCTTTCGAGGCGCTGTGTTTCATACGACACATGTACAAATAAACCATCACTTGAGCAACATTAGTAGGCCATCCACCAGATGTTGGAGTCACTCCGCTTGCTCCCGAAGTTACTTATCTTTTGGTATCTATACAGTCAACTAGTTTGGGTTTGGTGGGGCCTTGTCCTGTCCAGTACTTGTTCAATTTAGCACTCCTAGAGGCCTGTGGATATGCACATGTGCAGTTAGTATATTTTTATACATCAATTTGTTTTAGCCTTTTTCGGCTTCCAGATTGTACAGTTCTTATCAGCTATGCTTATGATTGTTCAGTTTATCAGTTTATATTCATGATTAGTAGATTATCAGAAATTATAATGATTATCGTCACTTAGTGTTAGTTATCCATCGCGGCCCTAGGATGGATCGTGACAAATATGGTACCAGAATAGTTTGATCTTGGTGTGTCTGTATGCCGTGTCTAGTGGAGTCTTGTTCAGGAGTACGTTGCACGCCATACTTATGAATAGGAGGATATAAGGAATTATAGGATGGTTGTCCTTCCTTTTTCTCTAGATCGTACGATAGAGCTATCTTATAAGAATTCAGCCTTCTAACGAAACGCTTTATATGTAGTGGCGCCACCGAAGAGACTCACCACTGCCTAGAAGGGCAAAGCTGTTGCTAGCCAAGGTACTAGCAGAGTACCCTCTGAGTTAGATGAGCATGGGAAGTCCAGACATAAGGTTCCATCCAGAGCTTCACAGACTTTGTCTGTTCAGGGAGAGGTTAGGGGTGCTCCAGCTACCGCACCTCCGGCTCCTCATCATGACAACATGAGGGTGGCCATCATATGTTTGACTAGCATTGTAGCTACTCAGGCCAGACAATAGCTTACAGGTCCTTAGGGTGATGATAAGGGTTCTAGGATTTATGATTTCCTCAGTTTAGAGCCTCCAAATTTTATGAGATCTAGTACAACAGAGGATTCCCAGGATTTTCTAGACTGAGTAGCCAAATACCTCAGTGTTATGCATGCCACAGATAGAGAGTCAGTTGAATTGGCAGCATATAGATTACATGATCTGGCAGCATATAGATGTCTAGGGGAGAAAATACTGCTCCAGCTACATGGTGGAAGTTCTCAAAGGAATTCCTTCGCTATTACTTACCTACAGAGACAAGTAGAGCATAACTGGATCAGTTTCTGACACTGAGATATGGGGTATGAGTGTTGCAGAATACACCCCCACTTTAATTCTTTGGCGGTGTTTGTTCCTACAATTGTATCACATATAGAGGACATGGTACACTAGTATGTAGTAGGACTTGGTCCTCACTTAGTAAATGAGTGTATGACTGTATCTATGTAATCGGGTGTGGACATTGCAAGTATTCATACATTCGCCTTTGCACTTAAGGAAAGGAAACAGAAGCAGAGGGCTGATAGAGATAGAAGCTCAAGCAAGAAAGGCAGATAGTCAGACATTTGGTGCTAGTAAACAACAGAGTGTTGGGTAGCAAGCAACTAGCACTCCTTATCGACCCCCACAGTTTAGAACTAGTCAGGCATCACGAGCATCAAGATCCCAGCATCGAGGTGTTTCTAGTCAAGGTAGTTCATTTTACCCTAGGTGTTTTGATTGTGGTAGACGCCATTTGGGCCAATGTCTGTTGGTGTAGATGTACATTATGTTTGTGGAGTCAGGCTATTTTACGAGTAATTGCCCGTCTAGGGGTGGTAGTGGTGAATCTCAGCCAGAGAGATAAGTTGAAGTTTCTTGCGTACCAGCACACCCACAAGGGTAAGTTCCTCAGACACCCGCAGGCTGTGGTAGAGGCCAAGGCGAAGCTCACCTACTACAAGTGGTCCTAGAACCATACCTACACTCTAGTTGGTTGTTAGGACAAGGAGGCTTCACCAAACGTGGTTACATGTACTTTATCAGTGAATTCTCATAATGTGTATATGTTGATAGATCCTGGTTCTACATTATCATATGTTACTCCCTTTGTTGATAATAAGTTTGGGATAGAACCGAAAGCCATTAAACCTTTTGAGATAGCCACCCCAGTTGGTGATTCAGTAGTAGCTAGGCATGTTTTTAGAGGTTGTATTGCTGTGATTGGCGACCGTAGTACTATAGCTGACTTGATTGAGTTAGAAATGGTTGATATTGATACTATACTTGGTACGGATTGGTTGTCTTCTTGTTATGATAATGTTGATTGTAGAGCGATGACGATCCAATTCAATTTCCTAGAAGGGTCAGCTATAGAATGGATAGGTGTTTTTGCATCGCCAAAAGGTAGATTTATTTCATACCTTAAGGCGAGGAAGATGATCACCAAAGGATGCTTATATCATATAGTTCATGTTAAAGACATAAAAAAGGGAACACCAACTCTTGAATCAGTTCCAGTAGTGAATGAGTTCCCTGGCGTATTTTCAGATGAGCTTCCAGGTCTTCCTCCAAAGTGGGAAATTGACTTTCCCATCGATATAGTGTCGGGTACGCAACCAATATCTATTCCTCCTTATAGAATGGCACCAGCAGAATTAAAGAAACTTAAAGAGCAGTTGAAAGATCTGTTAGGTAAGGGTTTCATTAGACCCATCACTTCTCTATGGGGAGAACCAATATTATTTGTGAAAAAGAAAGATGGCTCCCTATGTATGTGCATAGATTACAGACAGCTGAACAAGGTCACAATCAAGAACAAATATCCCATTCCCGGAATTGATGACTTGTTCGACTAGCTTCAGGGTGCCAAGTGCTTCTCGAAGATAGACCTGAGATCAAGCAACCATCAGACTAGAGTCATAGAGTGTGACATACATAAGGCAACATTCAGAACCAGGTATAGCTGTTACGAGTTTCTAGTGATGTCGTTTGGGATGACTAATGCCCTAGAGGTGTTTATGGATCTAATGAACAACATGTTTAGACCTTATTTGGACCTGTTTGTGATAATGTTTACTGATGATATTCGGGTATATTCCATGTCCGAATCAGAACATGCAGAGCATCTACCCATAGTGTTGGGTATCATTCAGGACCGGAAGTTGTATAACAAATTCTCGAAGTGCGAATTTTGGTTGAGTTTGGTAACATTTCTTGGACATATATTATCATTAGAGGGCATCAAAGTAGATGATCAGAAGATACAGACAGTGAAGAATTATCCTAGACCTATGACACCAACTAAGGTATGTGGTATTCTGGATTTGGTAGGGTATTACAAGAGGTTTGTAGAAGGGTTTTCTTCCTTTGCAGCACCACTAATTAGATTAACATAGAAAACAACCAAATTTTAGTGGTCAGATGAGTGTGAGCGGAGTTTCCAAAAGTTGAAGAATAGGCTGATTACATCTCAGATTCTTACACTTCTAGAGGGATCCGAGGGTTATGTTATTTACTGTGATGCTTTTTGAATTGACCTAGGTTGTGTGTTGATGTAACACGAAAAGGTAATTGTTTATGCTTCCAGATAGTTGAGGAAGCTAGAGAAAAATTATCCTACACATGACTTGTGTCACGACCCCAGTTCGCCCTCCGTGAACTATCATAACGGCACCTAGTTTCTACGACTAGGTAAGACTAACAAATTGCGGAAACAGAAATAACAGAATAAAACTAACCATAAACTACAAAAATAACATAACAAGCGTTTAAGGTGCCGCTCGGCATATACGATAAAAACTCTCGAAACTGAAAGAACATTTCCCAAAACCTGGAATCTCATGAAATCACAAGCTTTTGAATGTCTACAAGTATCTAACTCCAGAATGTCTAACAAATAAAAATACAGAAGGGCTAATACTTAAAGAGATAGAAAAGGGACTCCTCGGTCTACGGACAAAGCAAATATACCTCGAAGTCTTTAGGAAAACTCGCCTCGCCTCAAGGGTGGTAGGACTGAGTCAAAGTACCTGGATCTGCACATGAAAAACATGCGCAGAAAGGGCGTGAGTACACCACATCGGTACTGAGTAAGTGCCAAGCCTAACCTCAGTCGGGTAGTGACGAGGAAAGTTAGGGCCCTACTGATATTAAATGAAATATAAGGTATAATAGTATAGAATAAGAAATTATATGGCATGTGTGACTACACTCAAAACATGCTCTGGGAGGACATGGCGACTGTGACTGGCTCGAGCCAGGTCTGCTAGACTGACCACTGAAAGCACCCCCCGCAGGAGGCGCACTAGTTACTGGAGGTGCATAATAAGGCTCCTGAGGCCTAGGAGGAGATGGAATACCACTGTCTACTGGAAGAGCTGAATGAACGGGGCGACTCATATAACTCATACCATGATGACCTGCAGCTGGGGCACGAGCACCAAAATAATGGCCCGTCTCTCGAGACCTCTTGGCCTCCCTCTCCTCTCTATCCCTATCATGCATACCCTTAATTCTCCTAGCAATGCTCACCACCCGCTGATAAGAAATATCCATATCCAACTCATGAGCCATGCTAGACCTGATGCCGGGAATAAGCCTCTCAATAAACCGGTGAATCCTCTCGCGAACAGTAGAAACCAAGATGGGTGCATGTCTAGCCAAGCTAGTGTAACAGACCGCATACTCTGAGACAGTCATAGCACCCTGGCGCAAATGCTCAAACTCTGGGCGCCATTCGTCCCTGAGGCTCTGAGGAACATACTCTCTCAGGAACATATTTGAAAATTGAGTCCAAGTCAGGGAAGCTGCCTCATCTGGACTGTCTAACTCATAGGTACGCCACCACTCATAGGCGACTACTCAAAGCTGGAAAATAGTGAAGGAAACCCTGCTCGATCTTGATATACCTATGGTACAGAGAATACAGTAGCACTCTTCTAGAAATCTCAGAGCATTATCTGATGCTAGACCACTGAATACAAAAGGCTTGTACTTCTTGAACCTCTCAAGCCTCAACTGCTCATCCTCGAAAATCGCTGCCCTGTCCTCGGGCCGATCTGGTGCCTGAACTCTGGTTGAAACTGCTGGTGGCACCTCAGTAGTATCTCCTGTGGGTGCTCTGGCTGCACCGCGTACGCCTCCTCAGCCTCTACCATGGCCCCAGCCTCGGCCTCTGATGGCTCCAATAGGGGGCGTGGGTGCCTGATCATCTCTACTAGCACATGTCCTCACCATATGTGAGAGAATAGAAAATAGAAGTTTAGAATTATGATATCAAAATCTCGCACGACAAGGAAACCAAATGAAGTGGAATTTTCCTAACAGTTACATAGCCTCTCATAGATAAGTACAATGTGTCCATACCAATCTGTGAGACTCCAATAAACCGGCTTGTGATTCATGACTCCTATGAACCTAGAGCTTTGATACCAACTTGTCACGACCCCAGTTCGCCTTCCGTGAACTATCGTGATGGCACCTAGTCTCTACGACTAGGTAAGCGTAACAAATTGCGGAAACACAATAACAGAATAAAACTAACCATAAACTACAGAAATAACAAAACAAGCATTTAAGATGCCACTCGGCATATATGATACAAACTCTCGAAACTGAAACAACATTTCCCAAAACCCGAAATCTCATGAAATCACAAGCTTTTGAATGTCTACAAGTATCTAACTCCAGAATGTCTAACAAAAGAAAATACAGAAGGGCTAATACTTAAAGAGAATAGAAAGGGACTCCTAGGTCGCGGACATGACAAATATACCTCGAAGTCTCTGGGAAAACTCGCCTCGCCTCAAGGGTGGTAGGACTGAGTCGAAGTACCTGGATTTGCACATGAAAAACATGCGCAGAAAGGGCATGAGTACACTATAGCGGTACTCAGTAAGTGCCAAGCTTAACCCCGGTCGGGTAGTGACGAGGAAAGTCAGGGCCCTACTGAGATTAAATAAAATATAAGGTATAACAGTATAGAGTAAGACAGTATAATAAAGTGCAACAATAAGAAGTAACACAGGATAGAAAGACCAACAACAACTATAACAAAGACAAAATAATCACGGAAAGGAATACAGCTCAACACAGAGATAACAACCGGGGATCTCCCAGGATACCGTTATGTAGTCCCCAAATATACATATCCAGTGGATCTCCCGGGTGCAGTCCTATAGTCCAACTCATAATGCGAGGGGATCTACCGGAAATCCGATCCGTAGTCCCAAATGTAAATATCCAGTATAAGGGGAATCTATCGGGTACAGTCCCGCAGTTCCAATGTAAATGTGCAGGGGGATATACCGGAATACCAATCCGTAGTCCCAAAGTAAACATGCAGGGGGAGCTCCCGGGATACCGTCCCGTAGTCCCAAAGTAAACACACAACAACAACACGAAGAATACATAATTCAACTCAAATTCTATACCAAGGTAAACTAGGTATTTCTAGCCTAGCATGTTGCGCATAATCCAAATAAGTCAGTTTGAGTAAGTAAAGCAATTAAGTCGAATAGACATTCTTCCCTAAGCTAACAGCAGGTTTAAATTGCAAGTAGTATAAACATGAAAAGGAAACACAATTAAAATTACTTAAAGAAAATCGGATTTTCAACAATTAGCATTACTGGGCATTTCAAATATCAATTATACAAAATCCTAAGGGGAGTTTCCCCCCACAAGGTTAGGTAAGCCACTTACCTCGAACTGGCTCAAAATCAACCTGAGACCATGTTCTTTCCACGAGTACTCGACTCCAAATGACCCAAATCTATTCAATTCAATTGCATAATGTAAATAATACTTCAAGTAACTAATTCAACTAATTAATTCTAAGCTAATATGCGAAATTAGGAAAAATGACCAAAATTCCCTCGGGCCCACTTCTCGTAATTAGGTAAAATTTACATATTCGGAATCCTCACACTCTCACGAGTATAAACATACCAAAATTATCCAAATCCAATATCAAATCCCCAATCAAAACTCGAAAATTAGGTCTATGAACTTTTCTAAAATTTTCCCTAATTTCTCATCCCAAATCCGAAATTAGATAATGAATTCATGTTTAGATTAATGGGTTATAAGAAAAAGCGAGTTAAGAATCATTACCCAACTCCCTCCAAAAATCTCTCCAAAATTCGTCTCCTACCGAGCTCCCAATTCAATTTTGTGATATGAACTCAATTCCCTTTGAAATTTAAGTTCTGCCAGACTCGTTCTACTTCGCGAACGCGAGACTACTATCGCGAACGCGATGCACAAAAATCCTACTAGCCAACTTCCTCCTTCACGAACGCAATGCCCAAGTCGCGAATGCGATGACCAACTTCCCTCCTCTTACACGAACATGAGACCATCCTCGCGAACGCATAGGTATAAGATCCCATAGCCTCGCGAACGCGAAGCATTAAACCTTCACCAGCCCCAGCTCCTCTTCACGAACACGAGACCCCACTCGCGAACACGAAGAAGGAAACTAGAATTGACTGCTGCAACTTTTCTGCAATTCTCTTAGTTCCAAAAATGACCCGTTGAGCATACGAAACACACCCGAGGCCCCTAGGACCTCAAAAAAACATGCCAACCATTCCTAAAACTTCATTCAAACTTGTTTCAATCTTCAGAATGCTCAAGACAACATCAAAACACCAATTTAACATCGGATTCAAGCCTTAGAAGTCCAAAAAACTCTCAAATTACGCTTTCGATCAAAAAGTCTATCAAACCTCGCCCGAATGACCTAAAATTTTGCAAGCACGTCACATTCAACACTACAGAGCTACTCCAACTTTCAGAATTCCATTCTGACCCCGATATAAAAATCTCACTATTGAAAAATTCAACTTTCGACATTTCGAGCCTAAATAAGCTACGGACCTCCAAAACACAATCTGAATATGCCCCTAAGCCTGAAATCACCCAAAGGAGCTAACAGAACCGTCAGAATTCCATTCTGAGGTCGTCTTCATACTGGTCTGACTACGACCCAAATTCTACAACTTAACTCTCATTTAGGGACTAAGTGTCCGAAAACTCTCCGAAACTCCAAATAAATCCTCCCGACAACTCACAATAGCAGAAACAAACATGGGGAATGCAGTGAATAGGGGATCATGGCGTTAATTCTTAAAAACGACCGGCCAGGTCGTTACAACTTGGAGCTAGCAACGGTTATTCATGCACTGAATATTTGGAGGCACTATCTCTATGGAATTCATGTTGATATCTATATATCATAAGAGCCTCCAGTACATATTTAAGTAGAAGGACTTGAACTTGCAATAGAGACGCTAGTTAGAGTTTTCAAACGACTACAACATTGACATTCTTTGTCATCCAGGTAAAGCTAATATTGTAGCTAATGCTCTCAATCGTGTCCATGGGGAGTTTATCTTACTTGCAGCCTAAGAAAAGGTAGTTAGCTTACATAGTATTAGTGATAGAGTCCTCAGATATAAAGATAGGATTTGTGTTCCAGATGTTGCAGGGTTACGCATGCAACTTATGGTAGAGGCATATCATTCCAGGTACACCATTCATCCAGGCTCATCTAAGATGTACCATGATCTTAAGCAGATAGACTAGTGGGACAAAATGAAATGTGACAAAGCAGAGTTCGTGGCCTAGTGTCCTAACTGCCACCAAGTAAAGTTTGAGCACCAAAAGCCTAGCAGTTTGTTACAAGAGATAGAGATCCCAACATAGAAGTGGGAAGCAGTCAATATGGACTTTATCACAGTCCTACCTAATACATAGAGCAGGTATGATTCTATTTGGGTTATAGTTGACATGCTTACTAAATCATCTCATTTCTTGCTTGTTAGAACAACCTATACAACAGAAGATTATGCCTGAATGTGTATCAGGGAGATTGTACACCTCCATGGTGTTCCAGTATCTATAATTTCAGATAGAGGCACACAGTTTACAGCTAACTTCTAGCGATCGTTCTAGAAAGGTTTGGTGACACAAGTGAATTTGAGTATAACTTTTAATCCCCAGATAGATGGACAAGCCGAGTGAACCATGTTGATACCCAATTTTTCCCTATATATTTTAAATATGCATAAATACCTTCAAAATAGCATATATATATCTGCATATATAAGTATGCACAAGGTTTTTATAAATTTTCCATAATTTTAAGGGTTTAAATTGATTTATTTTCTCTCATTTTATTCATAAAATCCCCAATAATCATTTCCAAAATTATTGTTATTATGATTTATTTATTTAATTTCTATACTTATTCCAAAATATGGCTAATATATTTTTCATGTATTTTTTTAATTATATTTAGTATTTTTAAAGCTAAATTGCATATAATTGCAATGTTAGCCCATCTCAATGTATAATTATATTTTATAGGCGTGAAATTGGTCCCTATATTTTTAAAATGATAATTATATATTTTAAATTATTTTGGCACATTAAATTATTTTCCAGAAATTACTTACTATTTATTATAAATTAAAATATGGAAAATTGGCTATTTAATTTATAGCTAGATTTGGCTTTCAATTTTAGCTAAATTGAACCCACTTCCCAGCCTAATTTCCTACCCAATTAACCCAACCTAGACCCTATAAACTCCTACCCAAACCCAAAACCCATCTACCCAGGCAAATCCTGACCGTTGATCTCCCAGATCAACGATCCAAATGAGCCCTTTCCTTTTTTTTAATCCTAAAGACCACTAACCCTATCTCATTTTTGAGATTCCACCACCCTCAGACTCTCTCATATCCTCTCTTCTCTCAACCTAACTCTAATCTTCTTCAACCACCGCCTCCCTTCCGGTTATCTCCGGCAACCGCCTTTCAACCCCAAGCCTCCAATGGTCCCTCCATCGCCTTGCTCATCATCTCTGAGGCCTTCAAGGGCCCTAGGCCATGCTGATTTGTATCTAGGGTTTCTGTATTGGTTGTTTCTGGCTTCTCTAGTGTGATTTTGAGCAAAATCACGCTACACTTGTTACGATCTATGAAATTCTAAGCAGGTTCTTTTATCTCTACCTGGGTTTCCTTTGAAACCTTATTTTTCGTTTGTATTTCTTAGATATGGGTCATTTTCAAACACTTTAAGTCTGTTTCCTTCTATGTTTTACACTATTCTAAAACTTCTTTTGAAAGATCATCAACTTTAAGCCGTTTTTACTTTCTTTAAAGTTAGGGTTTCTCGGAGTTTCTTCTACACTTGTTTAAACTGATTTTTTTTATGTTTAAACCTCTTTCCCTGCATGTCTTAACTAATTCTATGTTCTTACTGCTTTTTTAATTTGCCTCTATTAAAAGCCCTAATTTTTTTAGATATTCTTTATTTTGGTTCTGTGTGTTAGCATGACTACTCGACTTTGTTAAGTTTTCATGGTTACCATGCTTCGAATGGGTTTTTACTGAGTCTTTAGCCTACTTGTATCACCTATGTGATTGTATTCATCTTGATTGTTCATCTCTTGCCTCTTTCTGTCAATATTGCTGACCTTGCTTGTTTGCTATGTCTGTTTGATCTTCTCCATTTGTATGTTGAAGTATAGAATCATGACTCCCTCTTGATTGATTCTGATTTCCTTAATTGATGGTTTGACTGAAAGGTTTTCTTTTAAAACCCTAAAATTCTACCTTGTCTGTTTAAATTGACTGATTCCCTACCTTATTTATTGTGGTATTTTATTTTGATTGAATCTTTTCCTTAATTAGAGTTTTATGAAATTGGTCCTAATTGGATACCCTATTCTTACTGAACCTTGATTCTTTCCTTACTAGTTATGTACTGATTTTCTCTTGCCTTATGTGTTACTGGTTCTTACCGTTTGAATTAATTCCCTAACTTAAGGGAGTACTTGTCTTGATTGCTGACTGAGTGATTCTAAGTTCCTTAATTACCATGATACTATGATCCTGACCTTATTTTACTACCTATTTTCGACTATAAGTATTCTAGTCTCCAATTAAAACAACACACGAACACTTGGTTTCAAAAACTATCTCTCTTACTAAAAAATCTCTGCTCTCTCTTGTGCTATTTGATAATATTAGCCAGTTGCAAGCCAAGGCTAACCATTTGTGCTCTCTTGTTCTTTCGTTCTGCTTACTCTCCTCTTCACTGGTATGTCCTAGTTTCAATTTAAAGTTCCAACAACAACATGCTTCTCTTATTATTTCAGTTCTTCTTGTTTCTGGTTTGCTTCTATTTGTGGTTCTGTTGTGAAATTTGTAGTTAAGAGTACATCATCAGCATGTTATTATGTCTTCCCCTTTCTTTAGATTAGTATATTCCCCTTATGTGTGTTTCTGAGCATGCCTTAACAATTGTCTCTTACTTATTGTATGCTTACCATCCTATATCCCATGGATCCCCAAATCCCTATCACCCCTCTATGTGTTTGTGTTCTTCATGACTGGTTTTGTGACTATGCCAGTGTCAGCTGTTTCTGAGCATGTCTAAACCAGTCTTAAGACCTTTGCTGGGTTATGTGTTTGCAGTCAAATATTCTATGTGTCCTAAACCCTTGACCCCTGTGTGTGACTACTGAATTCACTTGGTTCTGTGAACTAGCTGTGTATGATCCTATCCTAAGGTATTTTGAACTTTGTTGACTACTCCAACCTCTTTTTCAAACAATCTCTGTTGCTTTACTGAATTACTTTCAAAAGGACTTTTGTTAAATATAGTCTTACTAAAACCCTTTTCAACTTGTGTCCTTCACATCTCACTCTACTCTTAGTCAATAAGTTCTGCCCCCTCTAGTATGTGTACTGCCTTGGGATCCTTTTGAGAACCCTCTGAACTCTGGCATACTGAGGCTGACTTTTCCACACTGCACTTGTCCAATTCTTTGGTTACTAAGTCTAGGTGTAAACACTGCCCGAGATCCTTGAGATCCTTAGGGAACTTTGATGCACCTAGACTCTGATTTTGTCTATGGAACTGAGGCTTATGAGACCATTGGAGGCTTTGGGAAACCTAGGCCTAATTGAAGGCTCCCAATAGCTTCTTGATTTTCTATTTTGCTTATGTAATTCATTCATTGGCATGTAATAATTTGTAAACAGATATTTGAGGTATTTAGTAAAAATGGTGGGTAGATGCATACTTTCTGGGGTAATACGGGTAGAAATCCTGCTCTTAGGACATTACTTTTAAACTCTGATTGCTTGCCTCAATAGAAAACATGCTCATAGGGTTTTACTCTTTAATTTGATTGCTTTGCCTAATAGAAATCATGTCCATAGGATTTCACTTTTAAGTTTGTTGCATCAAGTAGAAACCATGTCTATAAGGTTTTACATTCTGTCATGTTTGGAAACCATGCATATAGGTTCCCAACAATCATGTCTTAAATCAGTTTAATAATAGACACCATGCCTATAGGACTGAATTCCAATTCAGTTATAACGAGTATTTTTGCATGTTACTGCAAATCGATTAAAATCAGTAATACGCCTAGATATCATGCCTATAAGTACCCCTACTCACAATTTTGTCTAATTTAGTCTAATAATCAGTTTAATCACGCCTAGTTCATTTTTAAATTAGTCTTAGTAAGTATTAATATTTCCTGAAACAAGTTCTTTCAAAACTACCTCAATCTCATTAGATATCATGCCTATAGGTATTAAAGGTGTCTATTTCAAAATATGCTTGTTTCTGCATTAACATAGACACCAATATTCTGCATATAGGCAAGCCTTAGGGCGTTTTCAAAAATTGCATTTCTTTGAAACTATCTCTGTCGCTTAACATTTCTGATCCTAACGGACTTTTTAAAAGAGAGTCCCTAGGAAACTACTAGGGCATAACTTCTGAGTCTAAAATGTTTTGTCTGTTTTTGTATATTCACTTAGGTATCTTGCTTTAGGACATTGATTAATAAGAGACCTTAACTGTGTTTGGGTCGTGCTGCTTGTGTGTTTGTTTTACGAGGAACCTCTAAGCCTCTTAATTGCTCCCATTATGTGCAAAAGTCCTAAATGTTTTGACTGTCGCCTTAGAATTTTCTCTTTTCTAAACCTTAGGGGTATGTCTAGAACTACCTATAGGTAGAGGTCCTAACTCCCTCCAGGACCATTAAGAAGGGACGAGTAGCAGTACGCAATAGGAATCATTGACCAAACACTCGCTTTGCATGACCAATAAGGGGATGAGAAGGGTAGACATGGGATATGATGACTACGCGTTAATGTCACGTTTAGCCCCTCATTCAGGAGTGTTTACCAGACATTGCATGGGGTGATCCTATAGGATAAACAACCTAGGACCCCTCTTTACCAAATCCTTTATTTATTTAAACCTTTGTTTTACAACTTGTTCAATCCTTTATCTTGCTACTTGAGTTATCCAATGCGCTTTACTTGCAACTTATTTGATTCAACTATTTATATGGACTAATTTGTGAATATAAGTTCGGCCGGGACCTACAGTTGTGGAGCAAGAGGGGTGCCTAACACCTTCCCCTCGAGGTTACTTCGAGCCCTTACCCTAGTCTCTGGTAATGCAAACCAACCCAAGAGTTAATCGCTCTAGGTGCCCTGACGCTCCATAATCCGTTAGGTGGCGACTCTTCAAATACCCAATTCCCAAAAGAAAATGAGTCATTACCCCCATGAATGTCGGAACCCGGACTCCTCTCCGTGGAGGGAAAAAAGGGGGCGCGACAAACCATATAGATGCTCGAGGACATGTTAAGGGCATGCGTGTTAGATTTCAAAGGTAGCTGGGATGAACACTTACCATTGATGGAGTTTGAATACAACAATAGTTCATTCCAACATACAGATGACGCCTTAAGAAGCTTTGTATGGGCGCAAGTGCAGATCACCCACACGATGGTTCGAAGTTGGTGACTCTCAATTGATAGGCCCAGATTTGATCCAACAGGCAGTGGATAAGGTTAAGTTGATCAGGGAGAGATTACTAGTAGCCTAGAGTTGGCATAAGTCATGTGCAGACAACCAACGCCGAGATCCAGAGTTCCAGGTTGGCGATTGGGTGTTCCTGAAGGTGTCACCTATGAATGGCGTTATGAGGTTTGGAAAAAGGGCAAGCTCAGCCCTAGGTATATAGGTCCATACCAGATTATCAGACGAGTTGGTCGTGTAGCGTACGAGTTGGACCTTCCAACAAACCTTTAAGAGGTATATCTAGTGTTTGTTGTCTCCATGCTTTGGAAGTGTGTTGGAGATCCTTTTAGAGTTGTACTAGTTGAAGATGTACAGATCACTGGGCAATTGACTTATGAGGAGGTACCTATTGCTAATTTAGATCTGCAGGTTCGTCAGTTGAGGGCGAAAGATATTCCTTCAGTGAAAGTGCTATGACGGAGCAATAATGTGGAAGAGATGACTTGGAAAGTTGAGAAGTATATGAGATCCAGATCTGTGCATTTCTTAACTACTCTAGGTATGCAACGGATCTTTACTTAATGCTTCTGCATACCTCGGTCAATATTCGAGGACGAAAGTTCTTAGGGGGGGAAGGGATTGTTACACTCCATACTTATGTAATATCGTATATTGTGTAAATGAATTTCTAAGAATGATTTAGATGAGTTTAAAGTCATAATATGACTATATATTATGTTTGGATATCGAATATAAAGTTTGGAAAAATCGGATTTAGGTTACGGAAAAACTGATTAAAGATTTGCCTTGTAACGAAGCTTCTTGAGCAATTAATTTCGTGTGTTATATGAGGTCTTTTGGGGAAATATTATTTACCAAATTGAATTTCTTGGAATGTAGTTTCCAATGCTCTTGACTATTCATTCATATGACATCCAAAAAAAGAGATATGATCGTCGGAACAAAGGCCGGTGAAACACACATGTGGTTGACTTTTCAACCTTACTATAAATAGACGAATTATGTCTTTTTTCCCTCATTTTTCAGAAAGTTCATGAAAATAAGAGTTCCATATATCTCCAAGAAGTTCCGTAAGATTTTGAAGAAAAGTCCATCACCCGCAACTCAAAATCAAGAAGCGAACACATCAACACGATCCTTACAACATAGGTAAGATTTGGCCGTCCTCCTTTCTCCTTATAACTCGAGTTTTGGAAAGCGATTCATGTCCAAGAAAGCTTGTAATATATTTATTTTAGATATACAAGCATAAGAAATGGTGTGGATCAAAGGGAACAAGGTTTGGAATTAAGAACAAAAGAGCTATGTAAGGTTTTAGTTTCGTTTCCGGTATGATTTGGTTTAGCAATGTTCTAGCCTTCCTTCTTGATATTTTAAGAGTTTTTAAGGGACATTTAAGCATTTATTGTATCCTTGTATAGTATTAAATTCCATATGTGAAATATGGAAGAAACTAGTTTAGGCTGGAACTTCAAAACACAACAAAAACAAAAAAAGGGAATCACCCATTTGGCCTATGCTATCCGAACTTCTGTATGTTCCGTTCCTTTGATGTTTTATATATACCTAACCCCCGTATGATCCTAATAGATTCATTTAAGATTATATAAGCTTAATTTTCATGTGTTGATGCTTAGATAGTTCCTAAATCATATTTAGACTTTTATGTGACAAGTTAGCCACTATGAGCCGATATTACGTTCATAATTCCGTTTTGTCGATCGTTTGACACTATTGTGGATAACTGGATCTCCTTTAGTTTGATGTTATCATATTTTCCGTATATCAATTATCATGTATATTGTGGTTCTTTCTATTTTTTTAGGGATCAACCAGTGTTGGGGAAAACACTACTGAGATTTTTGAAAATTCGAAGAGTTGGACAAGTTTCGAGTTCCTTGGTTTTAAATTGATTCTAGAGGGATAATAATGAGTTAATTAACCTTAGTATCTCATGCACATACTCAGATTCTCCCTAAAATTGGGATAGGCTCCTCTGTCTAACTTATGGACGATGAGCGTCAGATTACATTTGTGATTTCATTTATGGTTTCCTTCATGAGCTCTTGAGTCCATATGATGCTTCCCAATGTATTATGCCTCATAAATTCTTATATTTATTATGCTGGGGGGATATAGTCCATAACACCAGCGAGGCCTATAGATTGTATGCTGGGGGAAGATAGCCCATAACACGAGCCGAGCCTATTGATTATATATTTACCTATGTGAGGGATATAGCCCATAATGCTTGCCAGACATGTTATATACGCGTATAAAGCTACAGTTTGCGTTGCATGACTATACGTGAGGCTAGTTCAGATGTATAGTTACATGGTTGCGGGATAACCCATAATGCAAGACAGGTATCAGTTCAGATAGTAGTTCAGTTTTAGCACAGTTTTAGCTTAAACTTCGGTTCAGTACCAAATTAGTTGCTAGTTCAGACTCTTATTTAGCTTTCAGCTTATATTCAGATTTTAGCTTACAGTCATATTTTACTATGCTTTATATATGCTTTCTACCCTACATACTTTGTACATATCGTAACACGTCCCTTCTGGGGTGCTGCATTTTATGTCATTCAGGTATAGATAGATCAACGCTTGAGCCGCATTAGTAGGCCATCCACTAGCTGTTGGAGTCACTCCGCTTACTCCTAAAGTTACTTATCTTTTGGTATGTTTATAGTCAGCTAGTTTGGGTATGGCGGAGCCTTGTTCTGTCTAGTACTTGTTTAGTTTAGCACTCCTAGAAGCCTGTAGATATGCACCTGTGCAGTTAGTATGTTTTTATATGTCAGCTTGTGTTAGCCTTGTCGGCTTTCCAGATTGTACAGTTCTTATCAGCTATGCTTATGCTTGATAAATTTATCAATTTATATTCATGATTAGTAGATTATCAGCAGGTTTAGAGATGATCGGCACTTAGAGTCATTTTCTATCACTGTCCTAGGATGGGTCGTGACAATAGTGTACATATGACAACCCGACTGGTCGTTTTGAGCAATTGCTTCCAGTTCGATAGTTTGAGGTCACGAGTAGCTTCATACAGTGCATTATGACTTGTGTGCATCATCAATTTGGGTTTTTGAGAAGTTCTTAAAGGAATTTTTAAGAGTGACTCTCATTTGAGAAGCTCGAAGTTGAAAGAATTTACCAAGGTTTGACATTTGACTATTTGACCTCGGATTGAAGTTTCGTTGGTTCTGGTAGGTCCAGATGGTGATTTTGGACTTGGACGTAAGACAGGATTTCATTTGGATGTTTCTAAAAGGTTTCGGTATATTTGGTCGAAGTTGGCAATTTAAAGGTTTAGAATTTTCCTAGGTTTGACCATAGTTTTAATTTCAGGCTATCGGGTTTGGATTTCAGTTTTGGAGCTTGGAATGGGTTTGTTTCATCATTTGGAACTTACCTGCAAAATTTAGTGTCATTTCAAGTTGATTTGTTATGGTTCGGACACTTGGTTCTGATTCTAGAAGTTCTTGAAATTCAATGTGATTTTCATGTGTTTTGGCATCCCATTCATGGTTCTAGAGGTTATTTCAGTGTTTTGATCGTGCAAGCGAATTCATGTTATATATTTTGACTTGTGTGGGTATTTGGTTTGGAGCCTCGGGAGCTCAGGTGAGTTTCGGATTAGCTTCAGAGTGTTTTGTTAAATTTTGTGTGCTACTTTTGGTTTCATCACATTTGTGATCGCTTGGTCGCATAGTCGCATTTGTGACAGGCTCGCATTTGCAAACCTGGGCTGCTCGGGAAGAGATCACAGTTGCGAAGCTTGTAGAGTTCACATTTGCGAACTCTGTATCGCATTTGTGATGAAGGCCTAGTCTGTCAGGGGTCGTTTTTGCGATGTTTTGTCCGCATTTGTGGAGGTCACATTTTCAAACCCCATGTCGCAAATGTGACATCTGCAGACTGCTAATAGCTGGGCATTCCGAGTTTTAGCTTCATTTTATCATATTTTGAACCCTAGGTCCGAGAGTGGGCGATTTTGAGAGAGTAATTTCATCTACAATCATTGGGTAAGTACTTCTAATCCATTTTCAATTATATTTTGTGATTATACCTTAGATTTAACATCAAATTCATGAGGATCTAAAGGAAAATTTGGGAAAAATTGTAAAATATTTCAAAATGTAAAATGATGATTTGAAGGATGAATTTGTATCGCAATTTGATAATTTTGGTATGGTTGAATTCGAATCGGAATGGATGTTTGGGTTTTATAAATTTTATCATGTTCCGCGGTGCGAGCCCGGGGTTGACTTTTTTAGACTTTTTGCAAATTGTATAAGGATCATAACTTTGTTAATTGAAATTATTTTCTCTTGCATTGCTTGATGTATTTAAGTCGTCTTTGGCTAGATTGAGCCGAGCGGTGGTGAATTGGTAAAGGAAAAACTAAATTGAGTATTGCGTTGGCCAAATTGAGGTTAGTGTCTTGTCTAACTTTGTGTGGGGAAAGCCACCCCTTAGGAATTGAGGTAATTGTGCTATCTTGTTATGTGAAAGCCGTGTACGCAAGGTGATGAGTGGGTACACGGTCTATATGTGCTATTGACTGGTTTAGATTATCTAGTCTCTTCCCATGCCTTTGATTAAATTGTCATAACATGAGGTATTTCATTGTTAGGCTACTCTCTCATGCTCTATTTGACGTCGTTAGCACTTATTGTACCTCTTACTCATTGTTTGGCCCTTATATGTCTTAGTTGAAGTTATTGCCTTCCTTAATGGGTTGTTACTTCTTAACTGTTGAGTTCTTCTATGACTCTGTGCATATCTGCTACATGTCCAAATTGTTGTGATTTCATGTTTACTTATCACGTGCCTTACATGTCTTGTCATTCTTGTAAACATTGTTGTATTCCTTTGATTCTTACGTGGTTCCTTTGTTGCCGTGTAGTCATCCCCTTGATTGTAGAAACTCTTGTAAATTAAGTTATTGAATTGTTGTTGTTTATTTAAATTATTGCACGGGGGTCGGGTTGCACACCGCAATAGGTGGAATAAGGAAGGTGGTGAAATAAGAAAGGATATTTATATTGTGATATTGTTATTGTATGGTGGGATCAGGTTGCATGCCACAACAGGTGAAATTAGAGTAGACTGTTATGGTGGAATAAAGGTGAATTATGATATTGATATTATATGGTTAGATTGGATTGCGTGCCGTAACATATTTTGATTATTGCTATGATACTTATATTGTACGGTGGGATCGGGTTGCACGCCGCAATATGTGAAATAAGGGTGAATTGATATGGTATAATAAGGGTGAATTATTCTATTGATATTATATGGTGGGATCAGGTTGCACGCCGCAACATATTTTGTATTTTGTATTTCCTGTTTTATTGTATTGGCTTCAGTTCCTCGTACAAGACTCTGAAAATTTGTATTTCTGGTTTTCACTGTTTTTCTGAGGTTTGAGTTATTGTCATTGACTTATTGCCTTGCCGTCATTTCCTGAGTTCTTTTCCTAATACTATTATTCTGGTAAATTTATTTTCAAGGTGAATTTACTACGTTTAATCATTACCTCCTATGCTGCTGAGTCCCTAGATATATAGTGATTTAAAATAAAAGAATTTATATCATGCTGCCTTGTGTGACTTTTAAGTTAAAACTCGCCATATATTTCGGTATTTACCATTTTTAATAGTTGTCATATTTTACTTCAATGGATTTTTCAACATAATCTCTTTAACCTTTCTAAGGTTTTTATTATACTTAAAAAGGAATTGTTATGATGTCTTAATCTGAGAAATTCTATATTTAAATTCAATAGCTTATTCGATATTGTATTTTATTTGAAATTTTATTTTTCTTCATCCAAATGATTTCTAAAACAAACTCATCTTTTTCATTGAATTCTACTTAGTCTAGAAATTGTAATTTTACTTTATGATATACAAATAAAATCTCTTGGACATCCTAATTAGCATTTGACACGGATATTATATACCGAATAACATGTGGATTTTGCCGTACAAAATGAGATAGAAATATGTGGGCACAAGGTACTATGTGTGTTAAAGGTTTGGAAGTTGTGATTTATGATATGAGATTACGAGAAGTGGGATTGTTGAAATTGTATATTAGAGATTATTTGATTGGATGACTTGACATCGTTTTCCCTACTGGGTACATTTATACTTCATCCGTACCCTGACTATGTTGTTGCTTAATACTTGGTTATTCCTCATTGCCGTTCGTGTTTCCCTTTTCGTTACTACTGCTTGTAATCTGATTTTTGTCTGCTATTGGCATTTCATTTATATTCCTTCCTTGTTAGTTTTATGTCATATCCTGCACAGATTTTTATGTTTGGTAGGTGTCTTGACCTGGCCTCATCACTACTCTACCGAGGTTAGGCTTGATATTTACTGGGTACCACTGTGGTGTACTCATGCTACACTTCTTTATATTTTTTTTTATGCAGAACCAGGTACTTCGGATCGAGTTGGTTTGAGACTTATGCTTGGTGTCTCTGGAGACTTCAAGGTACACCTGCTAGGCGCTTGCAGGCTCCGAAGTCACCTTCTATTGTATTTATTTCCATTGTTTTCGTTTATTCCGGAACAGTGATGTATTCATTATGTATAATTACTGCTAGAAAGGCTTATGATTTGTTCTACCGGTTTTGGGATATTGTATTATGTTGAGACTATTGGTTTATTTAGAAACTTTTGGTTCATGTTTAATAGCTGTTAGTACAACATGTCATTATTTCGGTATGTGTTAGGCTTACCTAGTATTACAGACTAGGTGCCATCACAACTCCGTTGGAGGAATTTTGGGTCGTGACAAGTTGGTATCATAGCTCTAGGTTCATAGGTGCTACAAGTCATAAGCAGGTTCAGTAAAGTCTTGCGGATCAGCATGGAGATGTCTGTACTTATCTTCGAGAGGCTACAAAAACTATTATGAAAATCCACTTCTTTCATTCCTTGTTATGCAACATTGATTCAGCTCGAAGTATATACCTTACATTCCTTTGCATTGCCTCGTGTATGGTATGGCTCTCTCGGTATCAGCTATGCGCCAGCGGTTCGTGATGCTGATGGGCTATGAGGGAGCTAGGGATGCTCCAACATTGTCTCAACGTGTCGTCTAGACTAAGGATGCAGAGGTATTGGGAGACTATTCAGTTATTCACATGGAGGTGCAGCGGGTCCCAGCATCTGATTGATAAGTACGAGCTTGGGAATGTTTAATTGGTTGACTAGTCGTCGCGAACATGGTAGGGTCACGAGGTGGATGTTGATTGAGGATAGCTGGTAGTATTAAAGACTATGTGGTTTGTATGGGATTTCTACTCAGTGAAAGGTACATATTATCATTCAAGGCACTGAAGGGAGTGAGTTGACTATCACAAGAATGGAAGTACTCTTAGTAGATGACTTGGAGTACTTTGTGATTAGTGTCATACGAGCTGTGAATGTTAGTTTTGCTGATAATCAGGTGTTGTTTTCTATGGCTTCGTGAGAAGTGGGGGATTTCACTAGAGGCATTCAAATTGCAGAGTCAGGTGTTACGTCAGGTTTGGCTTGAGATGTGTATATATATAGTATTGGAAGGTTCCCCAAAATTTGTATATGATTAAGATCTGAGATCTTGCATGGGATGATGTAAATGCTTACAGTGTTTCTTCGTCATTAATAGGTCTATATTTAGTATCAAAGGGGGTCGGAGAAACAACTTCAGATTCACAGAAGGTCTATTCAGCGTGGGCATCTTGGTTGCAGAATTATGGGGTGCTTCAGAGAAAATGCAGTGGTTTATGAGCTTCTGGGCTACGTGGTTCGTGCTAGGATTCTCTGCATTGGGCTTTGGTTGGGATCATTGTGTATTGACAGGGATGAGTGTTACCCTATGGAAAGACGAGGAGTAGCTGAAGAAATGGGTCAACTCTATGGTGTTGGGTTAGCATAGAAATGGAAGTAATTGATCCTTTTTGAATGGGAATTCTCTATTGACATTTATGGCAGTATTTTCAAGTTGGACGGTTTGTGTGGACTCGGTTGAGTTGGGTAGATGTGGTCATGATGGCTTAGTTATGTACGGGTGAGTCTTAGAGAGTTCTCGATGGTGTGGGTCACGACTTAAGTCGGTTGTCTACTATGGGTATAAGGAATATGTTTTAGATCATGGTTTTCTCCTGGATGGATTTCAGAAGTTAATAGAATGTTAACATTATTGGATATCATATGTGAAGAGCGTGGATTTAGGAATGAACCTTGTGTATTGGTTCGCAGGTGCTTGGCTAGCGGTATGGTAATTGCGGTTTTGGGGCTTTTGAGGTTCAAGTTTTAGCTACGTGGTGTGGGAGATCTATGTGGGTGTTTCCGTAAGATGACAGGGTGTGAGTGATGTATTAGCCATTTGAGTACCGCAGTTGAAATCGAGTATGAGTGCTCTGGTATTCCTGAGGTTTTGGGGCTGGATGTCCTATTATGCGGACTATTCCTTGTTTGTAGATTGTGAAGAAATGTTGAGAATGGGATAACTGATGGAATACATTATCGATACATTGCTATGGACTTTTGGAAGGATCTTTACCTATTTGGGAATGATCAGGATTTGGTTTGGGTGTTATTTGAAAGCCCAACGAGAATGTGTATTTCATATCAGATCAGGTTTGGGTACTCTTGTGAAGTTGATATCATGGTTATGTTACCGGACAAAATGGATATTATTTTCCCCTGGCCTATGTTATGTGCTACTCTCTTATGCTATGATGCGCTATGAGGTTGTATGCTTATTCTCTATGCGTGTTGTAATTTCGTTCAGGCCTTATGGTGATATGGTCAAGATGGCCCTCGTGATGTTGATTTGCTCATTTCACCTTAGTTGTGCTTGCTTTGCTCCATGTTTTATTATTTTTATTCATTTTCCCACAATTATACTTGTGCACTCTATTGTGCTTGATATCAACATTCAGGTGATCAGTGAACCCGAGCACTTTGTCTCAATGAGTATCTGGGATCGGGATGCACGCAATAGCGAATGTTATGTGGGATACCCTTTCCTTGTGTTTACATGGTGTTTTGTTTTCCCTCTGTGGGATGATTTAATGAAACTGTACTTTTGTTGTTATATCTATTGTACTTGTTAGATAGTCCTCATACCTTGCTTTCCTTCTATTTGTACTGCATAACTGAGTCATTGCTGGTTTAGTGTACAAATCGTGTTGTGTGAGAACCTGTGTGGTTCCGCGATGAGTTGTCATGTGGGTTGCTTGCTTGGTGTACGGACGAGAGAGATTCTTCACTTGTTGACTTTATAGGCGGTTATGAGTTTCCGCATGTTTCCTTATCATGGGCAGCATTGCGGAGGTCCGGAACTGTCACGACCCCAAATAGCCCGGTCGTGATGGCGCCTATCACAAAACTAGGCAAGCCAACCCAAAAAGTAATCATAGTGAATTCTTTTTATAAAAAAACCATATTTCTAAAACTGATTAAGTCTCGAATTTTCATAAGATATATACAAACCACTGAAATGTGTGGAAAACAGTACAATAATATACTAACACAGCCCAACAATCCGGTGTCACAAGTCAAGAGCCTCTAAATAAAACCCAATCTGACTGACCGATATATAATAAGTCTAAAAATGCAAAAAATCTAAGATAGGAGGGAGAAAAGCAGGGTTGCGGACACTGTGCAACTACCTTGTAGTCTCCAGTAAACTTTGAAAATGCTGGGGACCCTCACTCTATCGCTCGGGCACCTGGATCTGCACACAAGGTGCATGGAGTAACGTGAGTACACCAACTTAGTAAGTAACTAAAGTGAATAAGGTCTGAGTGCAGTGAAGAGCAGTAAAAACAAATCATATATAAGGGTATTCAGCAGAATATCAAGTCAAACTCAATAGTTTAAAAGCTAGTTACTTCGTGAAACTTCAGTTGCAATTGAAATACTTTGAAATCATTTACTTAGCAATTTTCAACAGAGGCTCATTATAAAAGAAGAGTGAAAATAGAAAAAATGTCATAAAAGGTCCCCTCGGGCAAGGTATCACTCATAAATACAGCCTCTCGAGCAAGCCTCTCAGTCACCCGTGACTCAACTCTCGTCACACAGTACTCACACTCAGCACTCTGGCTCAATAATATCTCATAATAGTAATAATCATAATAACCGTTGCGGCGTGCAGCCCGATCCATAGTTTATAGTCGACTACACTCACTGGGGGTGTACAGACTCCGGAGGGGCTACTACAACCCAAGCATCATATTGCTGCGGCACGTAGCCCGATCCAGTATATATCGCTGCGGCGTGCAACCCGATCCATAATATATACATATAATATTGCTGCAGCATGCAGCCCGATCCATAATATATATATATAATCCTCACCATTAGGTCCTCAACTTCTCTCAGTCATTAACCTCACAGCCACTCGGGCATAACAGTGGAAATCAGGGAAACTCAGCCCAAACAGTTTTCACATTTTAAGAAGTAGAGTGAAAAAACCCAGATTTAAACAATAAACAGGTAAAACATGACTGAGGATATGTTTTCAAACAAATAGAGTGAGGAAAATAGTAAAAATGCCCCTAAGGGTCTCAACAGGTCGGGAGAAGGCCCCAAACATAGCATACAACCCCAAAATATAGTATCGATCTCTAAAATACGGAATATCATAGGATTTCAAATCAAATACACGGCTTAGTAGTCGCTATGGGACGGACCAAGTCACAATCCCTACTAGTGCATGCCCACACTCTCGTCACCTAACATGTGTGTCACCTCATTTATCAAAACAATGCGAAATACAGGGGTTTCATACCCTCAGGTCCAGATTTACACTGGTTACTTACCTCAAATCAGATGAAATACTACTCCACGATACCTTTGCCTCTCGCCACGGCCTCAACTCGCGCCAAATCTACCCAAAATTAGAATCATAACATTAGAATATGCTAAGGGAACGAAGCCCATGCAAAAAAAATCAAATTACACCAAAAATCCCGAAATTGGTCCAACCCGACCCCTGAGCCCACGTCTCAAAATTTGATAAAAATCACATCAACAGAATCCTTATCCTCCCATGAGTTCATACATACCAAGAATACCAAAATTCGACCAAAATGACCCCTCAAATCCCTAGATTAAGGTCTCAAGTTTCTAAGCCCTAACTCCCCAATTTTAGGCTTCAAATCCCCCAAATTTCATGTTTAGTTAGGTAGAAATCATAATAGGATCGAGTATTAAGTCCATAATTCTTACCTCTAAGAAGTTCTCTTTGATTCCCTCTTCAATCTCTCTCAAGAAGCTCTAAAACCGAGTCAAAAATGGTGAATTTAGGCCAAAACTCGCGAAAATGGACTTTTTAAACATTCTGCCCAGCTATTAAATTTACTTAACCGCGATTGCGGGAATTCCATTGTGATCGCGAAGCACAAATTCCACTGGCCCAATTTTTACCCTACGCGATCGCGAATATACCCATGCGATCGCGATGCACATCAGCCAACACCAACTCGATTGCAGCTCTAGCTACGCGAATGTGAAGAACAACCTGGATGGCCCCCCACAAATCCTCTACGCGATTGCGAGCCTCCTTATGCGATCGCGATGAAGGAATACCTGCAACAGATCTAAAGCAAAATCTTCTAACTTTTTAACATGCAATTTGATCCATTTAACCACCCGAAACTCACCAAAGGCCCTCGGGACCTCAACCAAACATGCCAACATATCCCATAACCTCATTCAAACTAGTTCCAACCTACGGAATGCTCAAAACAACATCAAAACACCAAAATCACATCGGATTCAAGCCTAAGAATTCCAAAAACTTCCAAATTCCGCTTTCGATAAAAAAGTCTATCAAACCTCGTTCGAATGACCTGAAATCTTGCACACTCATCACAAATGACACAACAAACCTACTCCAACTTCCAAAATTTCATTCCGACCTCTATATCAAAATCTCACCTATCAACCGGAAAATGCCAAAATTCCAATTTCGTCAATTCAAGCCTAAATCTACTCCGGACCTCCAAGACACATTCCAATCATGCTCCTAAGTCCCAAATCACCTCCCAAAGCTATCCGAACCATCAAAATTCACATCCGAGCCTTTTTCACATAAGTCAACATCCGATTGACTTTTCCAACTTAAGCTTATTCAAAAGAGACTAAGTGTCTCAAACCTTACCAAAACCTCTCTAAACCAGATTCAACAACCCTGATAACACATAATATAGCTGAACAAGATAATAAGAAACAAAAATAGGGGAAATGGAGCAGTAACTCATGAAACGACCAGTTGGGTTATTACAGGAACAAAGTCTTATTTGATGTGAAGTGTATTACCGGTGCCAAGATTGTTATTGGACAACTATAGTGGTTGGAAGTTATTACTATGGGCATTTGAGTTGTGTGGAACATCATGTGGTTGTACCCTGGGTTGGAATTGTGGCTCGATTCAGCTTGTTTAGGTTTATACAGGGTGATGATGCGAGATTCGGGTCCTATGATGAGTTTCAGGAGTTGAGAGTTGGGTTATGTCCTAAGGCTATGGAATAAGGATGAAGTGAGATCTTCAGTTAAGTTGTGTTGTCGGTCCTATGTAGGTTTGGGTAATGGGGAATCACCCCCGGGTGTATGCATGGTGAGCGCGTATAGTGATTTGATAGCTTTGACACGACCCCTGGCACGTTCGAGGACGAACGTATGTTTAAGTGAGGGAGGATATAATGATCCGACTGGTCATTTTGAGCAATTGCTTTCGGTTCGGTAGTTGGAGGTCACGAGTAGATTAAGACAGTGTATTGTGACTTGCGTGCATCATCGGTTCTAATTTTTGAGAAGTTCAGAAAGGGATTTTTAGGAATGACTCTCATTTGAGAAGCTCAAAGTTGAAAGAATTTACCAAGGTTTGACTTTTGAGTATTTGACCTCATATCAGAGTTTCGTTGGTTTTGGTAGGTTCGGATGGTGATTTTGGACTTGGTCGTATACCCGGAATTTCATTTGGATGTTTCTAAAAGGTTTCGATATATTTGGCGGAAGTTGGAAATTTAAAGGTTTAGAATTTTCCTAGTTTGACCATAGTTTTACTTTTAGGCTATTGGGTATGAATTTTGGTTTCGGAACTTGGAATGGGTCTGTTTCATCATTGGAACTTGCCTGGAAAATTTGGTGTTATTTGGAGTTGATTTGATAGGGTTCGGACGTTTGGTTGCGATTCTAGAAGTTCTTGAAATTCATTGTGATTTTCATGTGTTTTGGCATCCAATTCGTGGTTGTAGAGGTTATTTCGGTGTTTCGATAGCGCAAGCGAGTTCGTGTCATGTTTTTAGACTTGTGTGTGTGTTTAGTTTGGAGCCTCGGGAGCTCGGGTGATTTTTAGATTAGCTTCAGAGTGTTTTTGTTAAATTTTTGTGTGCTGCTTTTGGTTTCATCGCATTTGGGATAGTTTGGTCGCAAATTCGACTACTGCAATTGCGAAGTAGCCTCGCATTTGCAAACCTAGGTTGCTCGGGAAGGGATCACATTTGCGAAGATCTAATCGCTTTTGCAAAGCCTGTAGAGTTCACATTTTCGAACTCTGTATCGCATTTGCGATGAAGTCCTGATCTATCAGGGGTCGCTTTTGCGATGTTTTGTCCGCATTTGTGGTGGTCGCATTTGCAAACCCCATGTTGCAAATGCAACATCTGCAGCCTGCTAATAGCTGGGCATTCTGAGTTTTAGCTTCATTTTGTCATATTTTGAACCCTAGGTCCGAGAGTGGACGATTTTGAGAGAGTAATTTCATCTACAATCATTGGCTAAGTACCTCTAATACATTATCAATTATATTTTAATATTATACCTTAGATTTAACATAAAATTCATGAGAATCTAAAGGAAAATTTGGGAAAAATTGTAAAATCTTTCAAAATGTAAAATGATGATTTGAAGGACGAATTTTTATCGGAATTTGATAATTTTGGTATGGTTGAACTCGTATCGGAATGAGTGTTCGGGTTTTTTTAAATTTTATCAGGTTTCGAGGTGTGGGCCCGGGGGGTTTACTTTTATTGACTTTTTGAAAATTGTATAAGGATCATAGCTTTGTTAATTGAAATTATTTTCTCTTGCATTGTTTGATGTCTTTAAGTCGTTTTTGGCTAGATTGATCCGAGCAGTGGAGCATTTGTAAAGGAAAAGCTAAATTAAGTATTGAGTTAGCCAAATTGAGGTAAGTGTCTTGTATAACTTTGTGTGGGGGGGGGGACCACCCCGTAGGAATTGAGTTAATTGTGCTATCTTGTTATGTGAAAGCCGTGTATGTAATGTAACGAGTGGGTGCATGGTCTATATATGCTATTGACCAGTTTAGATTGTCTAGTCTCTTCCCATGATTTTGATTAAATTGTCATAACATGAGGTATTTCATTGTTAGGCTACTCTCTCATGCTCTATTTGACGTCGTTAGCACTTATTGTACCTCTTACTCATTGTTTGGCCCTTATATGTCTTAGTTGAAGTTATTGCCTTCCTTAATGCCTTGTTACTTCTTAACTGTTGAGTTCTTCTATGACTCTGTGCATATCTGCTACATGTCCAAATTGTTGTGATTTCATGCTTACTTATCACGTGCCTTACATGTCTTGTCATTCTTGTAAACGTTGTTGTATTCCTTTGATTCTTACGTGGTTCCTTTGTTGTCGTGTAGTCATCCCTTGATTGTAGAAACTCTTGTAAATTGAGTTAATAAATTGTTGTTGTTTGTTTAAATTATTGCACGGGGGTCGGGTTGCACACCGCAATAGGTGGAATAAGGAAGGTGGTGAAATAAGAAAGGATATTTATATTGTGATATTGTTATTGTACGGTGGGATCGGGTTGCATGCCACAACAGGTGAAATTAGAGTAGACTGTTATGGTGGAATAAGGATGAATTGTGATGTTGATATTATATGGTTGGATTGGATTGCATGCCGTAACATATTTTGATTATTGCTATGATATTTATATTGTACGGTGGGATCGGGTTGCACGCCACAACGGGTGAAATAAGTTTGAATTGATATGGTGGAATAAGGGTGAATTATGCTATTGATATTATATGGTAGGATCGGGTTGCGCACCGCAACATATTTTGTATTTTGTATTTCCTGTTTTATTGTATTGGCTTCAGTTCCTCGTACAAGACTCTGAAAATTTGTATTTCTGGTTTTCACTGTTTTTCTGAGGTTTGAGTTATTGTCATTGACTTATTGCCTTGCCGTCATTTCCTGAGTTCTTTTCCTAATACTATTATTCTGGTAAATTTATTTTCAAGGTGAATTTACTACGTTAAATCATTACCTCCTATGCTGCTGAGTCCCTAGATATATAGTGATTTAAAATAAAAGAATTAATATCATGCTACCTTGTGTGATTTATAAGTTAAACTCTCCGTATATTTCGGTATTTACTATTTTTAATAGTTGTCATATTTTACTTCAATGGATTTCTCAATTTAATCTCCTCAACCTATATGAGGTTTTTATTTTACTTAAAAAGGAATTGTTATGATGTCTTAATCTGACAAATTCTATATTTAAATTCAATAACTTATTCGATGTTGTATTTTATTTGAAATGTTATTTGTATGATGTCTTAATCTGACAAATTCTACATTCGAATTCAATAGCTTATTTGATGTTGTATTTTATTTGAAATGTTATTTTTCTTCACCCAAATGATTTCTAAAATAAACTCATCTTTTTCATTGATTTCCTACTTGGTCTAGAAACTGTAATTTTACTTTATGATATATAAATAAAATCTCTTGAACATCCTAATTAGCATTTGACACGGATATTATGTACCGAGTAGCACGGGGATTTTTTCATACAAAGTGAGATAGAAAGATGTGGGCACAAGGTACTATTTGTGTTAAAGGTTTGGAAGTTGTGATTTATGATATGAGATTACGAGAAGTGAGATTGTTGAAATTGATTATTAGAAATGATTTGATTGGTTGAGTTGACATCGTTTATACTTCATCCCTACCCCGACTATGTTGTTTCTTAATTGCTTGGTTATTCCTCGTTGCCATTCGTGTTCCCCTTATCATTACTACTGCTTGTAATCTGATTTCTGTCTGCTATTGGCATTACATTAATATTCCTTCCTTATTAGTTTTATGTCATATCCTGCACAGGTTTATACGTTCGCTAGGTGTCTTGACCTGGCCTCATCACTACTCTACCGAGGTTAGGCTTGATACTTACTAAGTACCACTATGGTGTACTTATGCTATGCTTCTGCATATTTTTTTTTATACAGAACCAGGTACTTCGGATCGAGTTGGTTTGAGACTTATGCTTGGTGTGGCTAGAGACTTTAAGGTTCACCTGCTGGGCGCTCGTAGGCTCCGAAGTCACCTTCTATTTCATTCACTTCCGTTGTTTCCTTTTATTTTCCGGAACAATGATGTATTCATTATGTATAATTACTCTTAGAAAGGCTTATGACTTGTACTGCCGTTTAGGGATATTGTATCATGTTGAGACTATTGGTTTATTTAGAAACGTTTGGTTCATGTTTAATAGCTGTTAGTAAATCCTGTCATTATTTTGGTATGTGTTAGGCTTACCTACTCTTAGAGACTAGGTGTCATCATGGCTCCTTCAGAGGGATTTTGGGTCATGACAGTACACTGCTGAGGTCATATGGCCCAATCCATAGATGCATCTCATAATATTGTTGAGGCGAGTGACCCGATCCTATAATGGTACTGCTGAGACGTTCAACCCAATCCCATAAGAATAGGGATACTTTGATAAGTCATTGGCCCCAATCACGAATATATGTATGAGTTATGAAATTGAAAAACTTTTGGATAAATACGCAGAACGCGGGAAATATCCGTAAAATCATGTAGCTTGTCAAGTATCTAAAATAGCAAGGTTCGATACTTTATGCAAGTCCAGTCTCAGGCTAATATAATAATTAAGGCATTTAAACATGCAAGAATAACTCAAATGGTACAATTAGAACATGCTGTGAGTCTGAGCCTACCCATACATAATCAAGAATCTAGCATACTCACAGACACTCGTTACCTCATACGTTCGTAGCTCAAATAACACATAACATGTAACAAATATAGCACCTACGGGGTAAATTTCCTCTTACAAGTTTAGACATGAGACTTACTTCATTTCGAAATCCGATAACCGGCTTTCACGCCTCTCTAATACCTTAAACCAATGCCAAACAATCCGAAACTAGTCAAAGAACATGCAAACCAATCAAAATATACTCAAAGACTCGATATTTAACAATTAGAAATAATCCCCAACTATCACGACCCCAGTTCGCTCTCCGTGAACTATCGTGACGACACCTAGTCTCTACGACTAGGTAAGCCTAACAAATGCAGAAAAAGAACAATTTTGCGGAAGGAAAATAATATAAAACCGAAATAACAACTGAAATAGTGTTAAAGGTGCCACGTGGCATATATCAGTACAAGAATCTCAACCTAATACTCCCCAAAATCCGGAACCCCATGAATCATAAGCTAAGGGATACATAAGAAGCTCTAACTCTAGAAATGTCTAACAAAAGGAAAATATAGAAAGGCTATACCTCGAAGTCTCTACAGAAGTGCCTCGCCTCACGGATGATAAGACTGAGTGGAAGTACCTGGATCTGCACATGAAAAACATGCGTAGAAAGGGTATGAGTACACCACAACGGTACTCAGTAAGTGCCAAGCCTAACCTCGGTCGGGTAGTGACAAGGAAGGTCATGGCCTTACTGAGGTTAAACAAAATATAAGGTTTAACAGTGTAGAACAAAATAGTATAAATAAGTACAACAGTAAAAGTAACACAGGGTATGAAGGACAACAACAACTACTACAGAGGCAAAGTAAACATAGAAAGAAATATAGCTCTGCATAAAGATAACAACCGGGGATCACCCAGGATACCTTCCTGTAGTCCCAAATATAAATAACCAGTGGATCTCCCGGGATACCGTCCCGTAGTCCAACTCATAATGCGAGGGGATCTCCCGGAATACCGATCCGTAGTCCCAATGTAAATACTCAATAAAGGGGAAATCTGCCAGGTGCAGTCCCGTAGTTCCAATGTAAATGTGCAGGAGGATCTCCCGGAATACCGTTCTGTAGTTCCAAAGTAAACATACAAGAGGATCTCCCGGGATAACGCCCCGTAGTCCCAAAGTAAACACACAACAACAACAAGAAGAGTACACAGTTCAATTCAAGTTCCATACCAAGGTAAAATAGGTATTTCTAACCTAACATGCTGCACGTAATCCAAATAAGGCAGTTTGAGCAAGTAAGGCAACTAAGACAATTAGACATGTTTTCCTAAGCTAACAATATGCTTAAATTGCAAGTAGTATAAACATGAAAAGAAACATACTAGTAATTACTTAATGAAAATCGGTTTTACAACAATTAGCACAAGTACGCACTCGTCACCTCACGTACAAGGCATTTCGATTATCAATAATACCAAATCCTAAGGGGAGTTTCCCCCATACAAGGTTAGGCAAGCCACTTACCTCGAACTAGCTCAAAATCAACCCGAAACCACGTTCTTGCCACGAGTAATCGACTCAAAATGGCCCAAATCTATTCAATTCAATTGCATAATATAAATAACACTTCAAATAACTGATTCTACAAACAAATTCTATGCTAATACGCGAAATTAGGTAAAATGACCAAAATGCCCCTCGGGCCCACATCTCGTAATCAGGTAAAATTTACACTTTTAGAATCCGTATACTCTCGCGAGTCTAACCATACCACAATTATCCAAATCCCAATGTCAAATCCTAATCAAAACTCGAATTTTTGTTCTAAGAACTTTCCCCCAATTTTCATACAATTTCCGAAATTAAATGATGAATTCATGTTTAGATTAATGGGTTACAAGAAAAAAGGAGTTAAGAATCATTACCCAATCTATATCTTTGAAAATCCCTCAAAACCTCGCTCAAATCCGAGCTCCCAAGCTTAAGCTTTGATAAAAATGGCCAAACCCTCGTTTTTGAACTTAAAGTTTCTGCCCAGACATTTCCTTCTTTGCGAACACGGCCACTACCTCGCGTTCGCGAAGCATAAAATCACCGACCAATTCAACTCCTCTTTCGCGAATGCGAACACCTCCTTGCGAACGTGAGGCTCAAACTCTCCAAGCCTTCGCGAACGCGACTCCACCTACGCGAATGTGAAGCACGAAGCTCCTGGGATCCCAGCTGCCCTAAATACTCTACGCGAGTGAGTGACCTGACTCGTGTTCGCGATGCACACTATGCCATACCCTTCGTGAACACGGGACCAACGTTGTGAACGCGAAGGGAAATTTCTCCTACCTCACGCTATATCCCTTCGCGAACGCGAGGGACAAATATCTGCAACACATAACTGAAGAAATCTGCAACTTTTTCCAACATGAAATGATCCATTTAACCACCCGAAACACACCCGAGGCCCCCGAGACCTCAACCAAACATGCCAACCAATCCTAAAACATCATTCAAACGTGTTTCGACCTTCGGAACACTCAAAAAACATCAAAACACCAATTGTTTCATCAGATTCAAGCCTAAGAATTTCAAAAACTCTCAAATTACGCTTTCGATCAAAACGTCTATCAAACCTTGTCAGAATGACCTGAAATTTTGCACACATATCACGTTCAACTCTACGGAGCTACTCCAATTTCCGGAATTCCATTCTGACCTCAATATCAAAATCTCAATACCGAACCAGAAACTTCAAAAATTCAACTTTCGGCATTTCAAGCCTAAATTAGCTACGGACCTTTGAAACACAATCCGAACATGCCCCTAAGCCCGAAATTGCCCAACGGAGATAACGAAACCAACAGAATTCCATTCCGAGGCCATATTCATATTGCTCTGACTACAATCCAATTTCTAAAACGTAGACTCTCATTTAGGACTAAGTTTCCCAAAACTCTCTGAAACTCGAAACCAAACATCTCGGTAAATCAAAATAGTAAAAATAAATACGGGGAAAGCAGTTAATAGGGGATCGGGGCATTAATTCTTAAAACGACCGGCCGGGCCGTTACATCCTCCCACACTTAAACATCCGTTCGTCCTCGAACGAGCATAGAAACATACCTGAAGTAGTGAAAAGATGAGGGCAACAGCTGCGCATATCCTGCTCGGTCTCCTAGGCTGCCTCCTCGACCGACTGATCCTACCACTGATGCAATGTTCTTTGATCTCACCTTTCGAACCCGCCTGTCCAATATTGCCACTGGCTCCTCATTATAAGATAGATCCTTGTCCAACTGAACTGAACTAAAATCCAACACGTGCGATGGATCGCCGTGATACCTCCGGAGCATCGAAACATGAAATACCGAATGAACTCCTGCCAAGCTGGGAGCTAAGGAAAGCTTATGAGCAACCTCCCCAACACGCCTCAATATCTCCAAAGGGCCAATAAACCTCGGACTCAACTTCACCTTCTTCTAAAATCTCATAACACCCTTCATAGGCGAAACTCGAAGCAGAACCCGCTCTCCAACCATATAGGAAACATCATGAACCTTCCGGTCTGCATAACTCTTCTATCTGGATTGGGATGTGTAGAGTCTATCCTGAATCACCTTAACCTTCTCCAAAGCATCCTGAAGCAAGGTTGTGCCCAATAATCTAGCCTCACCCGGCTCAAACCAACCCACCTGGGATCTACACCGCCTACTATATAAAGCCTCATACGATGCCATCTGAATGCTGGACTGATAGCTGATGTATTAGGGAAACTTTGCCAATGGCAAGAACTGATCCCAAAACCCTCCAAACTCAATCACACATGCAAGAAGCATATCCTCAAGAATCTGAATAGTGTGCTCGGACTGTCCGTCCGTCTAAGGGTGAAATGCTGTACTCAACTCCACCCGAGTACCCAACTCATGTTGTACGACCCTCCAAAACCGTGATGTTAACTGAGTACCTCTATCTGAAATGATGGAAACTGGAATACCACGCAGACGAACAATCTCCCGGATATAAACCTCCGCTAGACGCTCCGAAGAATAGGTAGTACACACAGGAATGAAATGTGCGGACTTGGTCAGCCGATCCACAATCACCCAAATGGATTCCTCAATGTCCGTGGGAGCCCAACTACAAAGTCCATGGTGATCTGATCCCACTTCCACTCCGGAATCTCTATCTGTTGAAGAAACTCACCCAGTCTCTGGTGCTCATACTTCACCTGCTGACAATTGTGGCACCGAGCTACAAACCCAACTATATCTTTCTTCATCCGCCTCCACCAATAGTGCAGCCTCAAATCTTGGTACATCTTCGCGGTACCCGGATGAATGGAATACCACAAACTATGGGCCTCCTATAGAATCAACTATCGAAGCCCATCAACATTGGGTACACAAATCCGACCCTGCATCCTCAATATCCCATCATCACCAATAGTCACATCTCTAGTATCATCGTGCTGAACCTTGTCCGTGAGGACAAGCAAATAAGGGTTATCAAACTGATGCTCCCTGATACAATCAAATAAGGAAGACCGAGAAATCACACAAGCTAGAATCCGACTGGGCTCCGAAAGATCCAATCTCACAAACTAGCTGGCTAAGGCCTGAACATCCATCGCCATGGGCCTCTCCGCTGTTGGTAAATAAGCCAAACTCCCTAAACTCTCTGCCCGGCGACTCAAAGCATCGGCCACCACATTGGCCTTGCCCGGGTGATACAAAATAGTGATATCATAGTCCTTTAGCAACTCTAACCACCTCCTCTGGCGCAAATTAAGATCCTTCTGCTTGAACAGATGCTGTAAACTTTGGTGGTCAGTATAAATCTCACAAGGAACACCGTATAAATAATGATGCCAGATCTTCAGGGCGTGAACAATAGCAGCTAGCTCGAGATCATGGATAGGGTAATTCTTCTCATATAACTTCAACTGTCTGGACGCGTAGGCAATCACCCTACCGTCCTGCATCAAAACCGCTCCAAGGCCAATCCTTAAGGCATCGCAATAGATAGTATAAGACCCCAAACCTATAGGCAATATCAAAACTAAGGCTGTACTCAAAGCTGTCTTGAGCTTCTGAAAGCTCGCCTCACACTCTTCCATTCACTGGAATGGAGCACCCTTCTGGGTCAGCCTGGTCATAGGGGTTGCAATCGATGAATACCCCTCAACAAAACGACGGTAATACCCCGCCAAGCAAAGAAAACTAAGGATCTCTATAGCTGAGGATGGTTTGGGCCAACTCTGCACTGCTTCCACTTTTTTCGGATCTACCTGAATACCTTCACTCGATACCACGTGGCCTAAGAATGCCACGGAATCCAACCAAAACACACATTTCGAGAACTTAGCATATGTCTTCTTTTCCCTCAGAGTCTGGAGCACTATCCTCAGGTGCTGCTTATGATCTTCCCGACTCCGGGAATACACCAGAATATCATCAATAAAGACAATGACAAACGATTCAAGATACGGCTGGAACACACTGTGCATCAAATGCATGAAGACTGCTGGGGTATTGGTAAGCCCAAATGACATAACAAGGAACTCATAATGACCATACCGAATCATGAAAGTAGTCTTCGAGATATCTGGCTCCCGAATCTTCAACTGATGGTAACCTGAGCGTAAGTAAATCTTAGAAAACACCTATGTGCCCTGAAGCTGGTCAAACAAATCATCAATATGAGGCAACGGATAACTGTTCTTGACTGTAACTTTGTTCAACTAGCGATAATCAATGCACATACGCATAGAACCATCCTTCTTCTTCTCAAACAAGACAGGAGCACCCCAAGGTGATATACTAGGCCTAATAAAACCCTTATCAAGCAATTCCTGTAACTGATCCTTCAACTCAAGATGATCCATACGATACAGAGGAATAGAAATGGGCTGAGTGCTCGACAACAGATCAATGCCAAAATTAATATCTCTATCAGGCGTCATGCCTGAAAGATCAGCCAGAAACACATCAGGAAAATCCCGTACTACTAGGATTGAATCAACTGAAGGGGTATCAATACTGACATCTCTCACATAAGCTAGATGTGCATCACACTCCTTCTCAAAAATTCGCTGAGCCTTAAGGAAAGAAATAACTCTACTGGGAGTGTGATCTAAAGTACCCCTCCACTCAACACGTGGTACACCTAGCATAGCCAGCGTCACGGTTTTGGCGTGATAATCAAGAATAACATAATGGGGTGACAACCAGTCCATGCCCAAGATAATATCAAAATCTACCATGCTGAGCAACAATAAATCGGCTCTGGTCTCAAAACCACTAAGAGCAACACAAAACGACCGATAAATGTGGTCCACAACAAGGGAATATCTTACAGGAGTAGAAACATAAACCGGGGAACTCAAAGAATCCCGAGATACACCCAAATGCGGAGCAAAATAAGAAGAAACATAAGAATAAGTGGAGCCTGGATCGAATAGAACCGATGCATCTCTGTGACAAACCAGTATAATACTTGTGATGACAGAATCAGAGGCAACAACCTCGGTACGGGCAGGAAGGGCATAGTATCGGGCCTGGTATCCCCCTCTAGGGTGAGCCCTACCTCCCTAACCTCCACCTCTAGCTGGCTGAGCGGGTGGGGTAGCAACTGGAGCTGTAACCATAGCTTGAGAACTCTGTGGGGCACGTTGTGGCTGAGAAGTCTTTGGAGGTGAACCCCTACTAAGTCTGGGGCAATCCCTCACCATATGGCATGTGTCACCATATTTAAAATAAGCTCTGGGAGGACGTGGTGGCTGTGACTAGCTCGGGCCAGCTCGGCTGGACTGACAACTGAAAGCACCTGACACAGGAGGCGCGCTAGATACCAGAGGTGCATAATAAGGCTCTTGAGGCCTAGGAGGAGCTGGAATACCATTGGCTGCTGGAAGAGCTGAATGAATAGGGTGACTCATATAACCCCAACCATAACGACCTGTAGCTGGGGCACGGGCACCAGAATAATGGCCCGACTCTTGAGATCTCTTGGCCTCCCTGTCCTCTCTCTCTCTCGCATGCGTACCCTCAATCCTCCTAGTAATGCTCACCACCCGCTGATAAGAAATATCCATATCAAACTCCCGATCTATGCTAGACTTTATGCTGGGAATAAGCCCCTCAATAAACCGGTGAAACCTCTCGGGAATAGTAGAAACCAAGAATGGGGCATGTCTAGCCAAGCTAGTGTAACAGACAGCATACTCCGAGATAGTCATAGTACCCTGGCGCAAATGCTCAAACTCAGCGCGCCATGCATCCCTGAGGAACAAACTCTTTCAGGAACATATCTGAAAACTGGGTCCAAGTCAGTGAAGTTGCTTCATCCAGACTGTCTAACTCATAGGTGCACCACCATTCATAGGTGGCTCCTTAAAGCTGGAAGGCAGTGAAAGAAACCCCACTCGATCTTGATATACCCATAGTGCAGAGGATACGGTGACACTCCTCCAGAAATCCTAAGGCATCATCTGATGCTAACCCACTGAATATAGGAGGATCATACTTCTTAAACCTCTCAAGTCTCCACTGCTCATACTCTGAAGCCGCTGCCCTGTCCTCGGACTGAGCTAGGACTACAGGCTGTACAGGAATAATCTCTAGGACCTGATCAACATGCACTCGCTGCTCAGGAGTGCGGGCGGCGGGAGTCTGTGCTCCTCCCCCGGCCTGAGATGTGGCTGCAACAAGGGGAAGCAACCCTGCCTAAGCCAAAGTAGTGTACATGCTCATGAATTGCACAAGAGTCTCCTGAAGAGCTGGAGTAGTAGTAGAAGTAGCAGTAGGAGTATTAGGTGCCTGGACTCCGGCTGAGACTGCTGGTGGTACCTCGATGGCAGCTCGTGCGAGTGCTCTGGCTGCACCACGTGCGTGTACTCGGCCTCTACACGGCCTCGGCCTCTGACGGCTGCAGTAGGGGGTGCGGGTGCCTGATCATCTCGGGTAGCACGTGTCCTCACGATTTGTGAGAGAATAGAAGACTTCTATAATTGTAACATCAAAATCTCGCACAACAAGGAAATCAAATGAAGTGGAATTTTCCTAATAGTTACATAGCCTCTCGTAGATAAGTACAGCCGTCTCCGTACTGATCCGCGAGACTCTAATAAACAGGCTTGTGATTCATGACTCCTATGAACCTAGAGCTCTGATACCAACTTGTCACGACCCCAGTTCTCCCTCCGTGAACTATCATGACGACACCTAGTCTCTACGACTAGGTAAGCCTAACAAATGCAGAAAAAATAATTTTGCGGAAGGAAAATAATATAAAACTGAAATAACAACTAAAATAGCGTTTAAGGTGTCACCTGACATATATCAGTACAAAAATCTCAACCTAATACTCCCCAAAATTCGGAACCCCATGAATCACAATCTAAGGGATACATAAGAAGCTCTAACTCCAGAAATGTCTAACAAAAGGAAAATACAAAAGGGCTATACTATTACAGAAGATAGAAAGGGACTCCTCGGTCTGTGGATGCGGAAAATATACCTCGAAGTCTTTACAGAAGCGCCTCGCCTCAAGGATGATAAGACTGAGTGGAAGTACCTGGATCTGCACATGAAAAACATGCGCAGAAAGGGCATGAGTACACCACAACGGTACTCAATAAGTGCCAAGCCTAACCTCGGTCGAGTAGTGACGAGGAAGGTCAGAGCCCTATTAAGGTTAAACAAAATATAAGGTTTAACAGTGTAGAACAAAATAGTATAAATAAGTACAACAGTAAAAGTAACACAGGATATAAAGGACATCAACAACTACTACAGAGGCAAAGTAAACACAGAAAGAAATACAGCTCAACACAAAGATAAAAATCGTGGATCTCCTAGGATACCGTCCTGTAGTCCCAAATATAAATATCCAGTGGATCTCCCGGGACACCGTCCCGTAGTCCAACTCATAATATGAGGGGATCTCCCGAGATGCCGATCTGTAGTCCCAAATGTAAATACTCAGTACAAGAGGAATCTACCGGGTGCCGTTCCATTGTTCCAATGTAAATGTGTAGGGGGATCTCCCGGAATACTGTTCCGTAGTCCCAAAGTAAACAAACAGGAGGATCTCCCGGGATACCATCCCGAAGTCCCAAAGTAAACACACAGCAACAACAAGAAGAGTACACAATCCAATTCAAGTTCCATACCAAGGTAAAATAGGTATTTCTAACCTAGCATGCTGCACATAATCCAAATAAGGCAGTTTGAGCAAGTAAGGCAATTTAGTCAATTAGACATGCTTTCCTAAGCTAACAACATGCTTAAATTGCAAGTAGTATAAATAGGAAAAGAAACATACTAGTAATTACTTAATGAAAACAGGATTTTCAACAATTAGCACAAGTACGCACTCATCACCTCACGTACAAGGCATTTCGATTTTCAATAATACCAAATCCTAAGGGGAGTTTCCCCCACACAAGGTTAGGCAAGCAACTTACCTTGAACCGGCTCAAAATCAACCCGAAACCATGTTCTTGCCACGAGTACTCGACTCCAAATGACCCAAATCTATTCAATTCAATTGCATATTGTAAATAACACTTCAAATAACTGATTCTACAAACAAATTCTAAGCTAATACACAAAATTAAGTAAAATGACCCAAACGCCCTCGGGCCCATATCTCGGAATCGGGTACATCCCCAATCAAAACTCAAATTTTTGGTCTAAGAACTTTCCCCCCAATTTTCATACAATTTTCGAAATTAAATGATGAATTCATGTTTAGATTAATGGGTTACAAGCAAAAAGGAGTTAAGAATCGTTACCCAATCGATATCTTTGAAAATCCCTCAAAACTTTGCTCAAATCCGAACTTCCAAGCTTAAGTTTTGATAAAAATGGCCAAACCCTCGTTTTTGAACTTAAAGTTTCTGCCCAGACATTTCCTTCTTCGCGAACGCGACCACTACCTCATGATCGCGAAACACAAAATCGCCGACCAATTCAACTACTCTTTCATGAACGTGAACACCTCGTTGCGAATGCAATGCTCAAATTCTCCAAGCCTTCACGAATGCAACTCTACCTACGCGAAAGCGAAGCACGAAACTCCTGGGATCCCAGCTGCCCTAAATACTCTACGCGAGTGCGGGACCTGACTCGCGTTCGCGATGCACACTATGCCATACCCTTCGTGAACGCGGGACCAATGTCGCGAACGCGAAGGGCAATTTCTCCTGCCTTACGCCACATACCTTCGCGAACGCAAAGGCCAAATCTCTGCAACACAGAATTGAAGAAATCTGCAACTTTTTCCAACATGAAATGATCCGTTTAACCACCTGAAACACACCCGAAGCCTCCGGGACCTCAACCAAATATGCCAACCAATCCTAAAAAATAATTTAAACTTGTTCCAACCTTCAGAATGCTCAAAACAACATCAAAACACTAATATTTTCATCAGATTCAAGCCTTAGAATTCCAAAAACTTTCAAATTACTCTTTCGATCAAAAAGTCTATCAAACCTCGACCGAATGACCTGAAATTTTGCACACACGTCACATTCAACACTGCAGAGCTACTCCAACTTCCAGAATTTCATTCCGATTCCGATATCAAAATCTCACTACTAAACCAAAAACTTCAAAAATTCAACTTTAAGCATTTCAAGCCTAAATTAGCTACGGACCTTCAAAACACAATCTGAACACGCCCCTAAGCTCGAAATTGCCCAACGGAGCTAACGGAACCAACGAAATTCCATTCCGAGGCTATCTTCACACTACTCCGACTATGGTCCAATTTCTAAAACTTAAACTCTCATTTAGGGACTAAGTGTCCCAAAACTGTCCGAAACTCGAAACCAAACATCCTAGAAAATCAAAATAGCAAAAATAAGCACGGGGAAAGCAGTTAATAGGGGATCGGGGTGTTAATTCTTAAAACGACCGGCCGGGTTGTTACACCAACTCCACATGAAAAGTCAACAAAGTTAACCCCCAGGCCCACCCGCCCGAATTCCAAAAATATTTGAAGATAAATATTACCCATAGCACCACAAACTCAAATATATAATTTATTCTCAATTCCATATCCAATTTTGTGGTCAAAACTCTAAAATATTATTTCTAGGTTTGTTCCAAAATCCTACAATTTCTACCAATTTTCATGTTGAAATCCATATATAATCCATGTATATAGCTCACAACGAGTAGGAATCACTTACCTTGTGATAGTTAATGAAAATGTCCCTTCAAAATCGTCCCAAAATCGGCTTCAATGAGAGAAACGAGATGAAAATGAGCGAAATCCCGATTTGTAATCTTATACACTGCCCAGATGTTGCCCATCGTGATCACCGTAAAAAGCCTCGCGATCACGAAGCAAAAATACCTCTGCTGAACAAAATATCTTATGCGATCGCCTCTCACATTCCGCGATCACGCAACACGAATATCCCCTTCACTGCTAACGCGAGACATCTTCGCTTTTGTGAAACCCCTACGCAAACGCGGGTCTCCACACACGAATGTGAAGCCCTAGCCAAAGACACCACACAAATGCGGAATCACTCACGATCGCCAAGAACAACAGCCCCCAGCTCCAAATCACCCTTCGCGATCGCAACCCTCTATCCGCGATCGCGATATATACCAAAGACACCAGAAACCAACAACTTCAAATCAAAGGAAATTGATCTGAAACCATCCCAAAACACATTTGAGGCCCTCGAGACCACGTTCAATCATACCAACATGTCCCAATACATTATCTGAACTGATCCGAAGTCTCAAAATTCCACTAATAACATCAAAACCAACAATCGTCGATCAAAATCCCTCTCTTAACTTTCAAACATTCAAACTTCGCCGAACACATCCGAATCACACATAGACATTTCAGATCCCGACCAAACTTCACACACAAGTTTCAATCAACTAAATGAACCTATCTAGGGTCCCAGAACTTCACCTGGAGTCCAATAACACCAAAGTCCACTCCAAGTCAAACTTAGCATATCTGAAAACCTTTAAAATGCAAACATCTGACAATAAGCACCAAATGGCGCCCGGGCCATCCGATACTCCACCTGAATATATGCCTGAGTCCAAAATCACCTTACGAACCTATAGGAACCTTCAAATCTCAATTCCGAGGCTATTTACTCAAATTTCAAACTTTGGTCAACTCTTATAACTTAAAGCTTCCAAATTAAGAATTATTCTTTCAAATCAACTCCGAACTTCTCAAAAAATCAAAACGACTACATATGCAAGCCATATTACATAAAGTGAAGTTACTCAAAGTCTCGAACTGCCGAACGAAATGCTAGAGCTCAAAACAACCATCCAGATCGTTATATTCTCACCCACTTAAAAAACTTTCGTCCTCGACCATGACAAAAGTCATCCCTAAACTGCCAAATCATTATATAAATCTTAGTGTACATATCCATTCCACCTCAATCCATATAAGCACATTAACTCAATCCACAACTGAAGATCCTTCCGTCTAACTTAGTCCACAAGCCTTAGAACCAAATTCCAACATCTGAATTTCATATAATGTCCGAACCTAGCATATATATATACTGTATCAATCTCAACAAGTTCTATCAGAACATATTTATGCACCCAAGTCGTAAACACACAATGTACCGTATTGTTCATATGCCCATAGTAATATTTTCCAACTACAATAACTGCAATTTCGGAACCCGGTACCGGTAATATACCTCATGACACATAAAAATCCTATTCCAAACCTCACAATACTGCAACAATGAAAGAGATGTGTAGAAACTCATAACTATCCGTCAAACCAACAAATCATGGAGCTCTTCCGCTCGACGAGAACCACTGTTGCCTCTAAACTGATTAGCGATATTCACCCTCCATACATACATTATACAAACACGATTACGCTGATTCTAGGTCCAACAACCTTGTCCTTACCTAGTACAAGCTGTTCGGATAATAAGCTACCTCAACCACCATCTAAACTCTCATACGACGCGATCCGTGCATCAAATAGCCACAATTCGGATATAACTAATAAGGAGAGGAAGCCCAAGTATCCGAACTATCCAACACACATAACAGATATAACAACCAAACAAAATGCTATGAACCTATCCGATAGAGGAGAAGCAAAACACGCAAAACAAGTATATGGAACCGTACCGAATATCTTACTATTCCGGCACACAATTCGATCCACACATAGTATCATTGCAGCCATGCAACTCGATCCAAACATCATACCCGTGGCGGCGTGCCACGTGATCCACACATAATACTCTGCATGGGATTACCCATCAAGTCAAAATGCTCACACTCACTAGACACACGTACATCAACAGCAAGTACGCCAAGTGCATAAATATAACCTTGGGGGAGACGGATAACATAATGTGCTACAAAAGAGACCAAGCACAACTAAGGTGCAAAAAATGCCCAGCATCTCAATGAGCCATCTTGAAAAATCAAGTTACCTCACAACCCACATAACATTAAAGTAATACAGGAAATAGATGATGATGGGAATAACATCGAACATGCCCGAAGACTCATCCATATATAAATGGTATGCCGAATAAACATATCTGATATGGTGTAAAATATATATTCACATTAGACCTACTAATGGACCACTAAACCGGTTCCGATCATTTTAAAATAGGTCAATATCCTTCCAAAGATCCACAATGACCCTACCTATGACACATACGATCAATCATCAAATCTTGAACAAACTTCCACAGTCTGCAACCAAAGAAATTGTTCGCCTCTCAGAAATAAGCTCTCAAATCTATGATAGTACCAAAATCTCCATACCTGATCTCAATCTATCCCACTTAAATAACCAACACGTCACACCTACTTAATTATTACATGGGAAATACTCCCACAACCTTCCGTACCATGTAACAAAATTTGTACATCCATGGCTACCAATCATGCTATTTCTATAGCGCTAATCAAGAATCTGCAAATCAATACACAAATTCCTCTTACACAAAACACACCATTCTTAGGAGACACTAAAATAGCGCTAGTATACTCTGAATATCTGAATCTCTCCCGCTCATTCAAGCTGGTGATGTCCTTGCCAAAACCGAACTGCAACCATGACTCTTCAATCCCAATTTCCACCCAACTGATCGCATCAATCATAATTTTATACGGGGGGTACTAAAGTCTCATCATAATCTTGAATTACAAGTAAAATAAGCACTTTTTGCTAGAACCCTTTCACTTAACTCATTTCAGAAGAAAAATGCGACACGCAACCAACTTCTCATAACCGCAGAAGACAAAAACCTCAAGTCATGGTCGAAATCATTGTAGCTCTTCGATATCCGTTTGCACATAATAAACCATTAAAATTGAGTCTTCTAATTCAACAGAGTCATGTAGACTGCCAAACCCCACAAGTATATCCATGAAACACCTATATAGCCTTATCATAATGAAGGAACCGATCATTTTCCCTTACCATACTGATCCAAGAAACTACTAAACTAACCCAACTTCTCCAGATTTCCTCTTGATTTACCTTCAAAGTAACATCTCTCTTTTCTAGCACACAATGGATCCCAATCAACACTCATCCTGAGTGGCCCCAAATCATAAGACTACGTCGTCTCAATACCCATAAGCCATTTTATACCCTCTCATGCACTTAATAGTACCTCCAACGGATACACCTATTTTGAAGAGACTTTCTCTGAATCCGAAAGTGTTTCTTCCATATCTCTAACACCACACCGCAGAATCAATAATGATATAGAAATACTCCATGTCCTTTTTACAATTATACTACAAAACTAAATTGTAACGATCCAATCGGTTATTTTGAGATTTAAGGTTCTGTTTAGTGGTTTTAGGTCTTGAGCAACATCATATTATGCGTTATGACTTGTATGCATGGCCGTATTTGATTTTCGGATGCTTCGGGATGAATTCGGAGGAAAGATTCTCACTTTAGAAGCTTTAGTTGAATATGTTGACCGAGGTTTAACTTTTGTGAAAATGATCTCGGAATGGTGTTTTGTGCTTTGATAGGTTCCTATTGTAATTTTAGACTTAGACGTATGCCTGGAAGCGAATTCGGAGGTCCGTAAGTTGATATGTATTATTTTTCCTAAAAATTGGTAACTTGAGGTGTAGAAGTTTAACCGTAGGTTGACTTCATAGCTATCGTGGTTGGATTTCTGTTTGGGGACTTGGAATAATTCCTTCTTGCTTTTTGGAACTTGTCCGAAAAGTTAGGCATCATTCTGAGTGGATTTGATAGGAATCAAACGCGCGGTTGTGTTTTTAGACGTTCTTGAGGTTCATGTTATTTCATGTGTTTTGTAGGTCTGATTCATGGATTCGGATGTTATTTTGATGATTTAATCACGCGACCGAGTCCGTATTATATTTCTAGACTTGTGTTGATGTTTGGTGCGGATCCCTGAGGGCTCAAGTGAGTTTCAAATGCGTTTGGGAGTGTTTGATAGAGTTTAAGTTCTGTTCGTTTTCGACAGGTGCTTCAGGTCTCTTATTTGTGAAATATGGGTTGCATTTGCAAGATTTGGCTGGGGTTTTCTAGTTTGGATTTGCGAACTTTCAGTTTGCTTTTGCAATCACCTTGATCGCTTTTGCGATATTTCCACAGTTCACAATTGCGATCTATTCGTCGCATTTATAATGACACCAAGGGTGTGAGGGGCTTTGCTTTAATTTGCAATTATTTCCTCGCATTTGTGGGGTTCGCATTGCAAACCCCAGGTCGCACTTGCGACATATATGATTAGACATAAAAGCCGAGGGACAAGATTTTAGTCTCCTTTTCATATCTTTGAACCCTAGATTCGGTATGAGGCAATTTTGAAAAGGGATTTTCATCTACATCATTGGGTAAATAATTTTGATCAATTTCCAACTATTTTACATGAATATATATGAGATTTAACATCAAAATTATGAGAATCAAAGTAAAATTTGAGGAACTTATGAGTTTTGAGAGTCGATTTGGACTCGGATTTTTAAACAAAACACAGATATGGACTCGTGAGGTTATGGGTGGTTGGAATCTACCCTTGGACTCGGGATTTGAATGGGCGAGCTGTTATATCTTGCGTTTTCGTACGTTAAAGTTTCGTCTTCAGTTAATCGACATAGACTCGGGGATGAGATTATTTTGAGATTAACGTATTTATGCTATTTATAACAAGCGATAAGTAAGAGCCGTGAAGGATAATGGGTAAGCGAATTAAAGAAAATGAGTTTCATTGAAGGTTATCGATTTGGGATAAAATACGATCCGAGCCATAATACCCGGTATTTATGGACTAGTGCTATACAAGTACCCCATGACCAAGATAGTAGGGTACGTAAAGTGTATTAAAAGTGAGTAGTATATTAAGTAATTTGAGATAATTCTTATTTATGTGAGTAATTAGTTAATTATTGGTTAATGGGAGATTAACTATTTAATTAAGAAATGTTTGTATAAGACAAACCCTCCCCACGTGGAAGCACCCCCAATCCCCATGTATGACTCTTAAGTCATTAATATATGCGGCAAGATTAGAGAATTGGACAAGTCTTCTAACGTAAGTCATATACCATTTTAGAAAAAGGAAACCATTGTATGTCTTAAAGACATGAATCAAACATATATCAAAGGGAACCATGATATGTCTTAAAGACATGAATCGCATCTCCATTCTTATAACGTGAGATTTCAAGGATCTTCAGGAATTCAAAATATGATAGCGTCTTCAACACTTCAAAAACCTGAGATTTTAGAGCACCTTAATTAACATGAGATTTTACAATATTAAGGGAGTAGGTGTAATCTTTCTCAAGAGAATCGACTCATGTATGTTAAGGTTATTCCTTCTTTCTTTTGGCATGATTTAAATGATACTAAAGAAATGAGCAAACGCACAACTTTCATAAATGACTCTATTCATAGAAATACTAGGGATCTCTATGTTCTTGATTTCCCATGTGACATATTATTATATCTTTTCTTCATGAGTCTCAGAATAATACGCAGTTGATAAAGTTTATCCGAAAGAAATATTGATATTATTAACATATTTTCATGCATTTCATTCATTTATACATGTATATTGACCCATCACCAGATGACATTATATACGCGTATTTATATGTATATATATGTATATGGGATATGGGAAAAGGTTACAGTGTTATATATGCACCACCACCTAATCAGTTGGTATATGTTGATGATTTTGCCCACAGTGGCCGAGATGATATGATGGGATGCCCTCATAGGCTTGATGATGTTATGTACACCTATACCTATGCATGACATAACATTTACATGCACGTGCATGATATAATAAATGTTTCAGGATTTGCAAAGTTATTTAGACTCACAAGCAGAATTTCTTATTCCATGTTTCACTTATGTCTTTTATATACTAATTTCCATGCCTTACATACTCAGTACATTATTCGTACTGATGCCCTATTTTCCGGGGCCAAGTTGACGGTCCCCCTTCTTAGGATCCTTGAACAGCGAGAGTTGGCGTGCTCTACTTGATCCGGAGCTTCTTTTGATTTTGGTATGATATGCTTGTACACATATATGGGTATGGCGTGGCCCAGTCCCATCCTTGTACAGTTGTATTTTCTATTAGAGGTCTATAGACAGTTATGTATAGTTGGATAGTATGTGGCCTTGCCGACTTCCAGTTTTGGGTATATAGTTGTCTATAGCAGCCTTGTCGGCTCGCCCTACGTATGCTGCACGTATATGTACATATGTGTTTTGGGCAGATTTTCCTCATGTATGTATCCCCGTAATTTAGCAGATGTTATTCATGTTTATATCTTATATGCATGCTTAAGGGTGTTCAACAGGTAGGACTCGGGCACTTGTCGCAGCCCATCGGTTTGGGTCGTGACAAAAGTGGTATCAAAGCAGTTTTGTCCTAGGGTTGTCTACAGACCGTGTCTAGTAGAGTCTTGTTTATGGATGTGTAGTACACAACACTTATAAACAGGAGGCTATAGGACATATAGGATGTTATTCTCTCTTCTTATCTTAGATCGTGCGATATAAGAATTCATGTTCCTAACGATATGTTATATTTTTAGCGATGCCTCCAAAGAGTACAGCCGCCCAGAAGGGAAAGTCTGTGGCTGGTGAGACTATGAGTCGAGCGCCATGAGTTACCACGGCTTGGGGAGAGTCTCATATTGATATTCCATCTCAGACTTCACATACCCCACCATCTCCAGAAGAGCTCTGAAGGGGCACCAGCTCCAGTGCCCGCCCCTATACGTTCAGCCCCTTAGCCAGATGTACTGGGTCAGAAGATGAGAGATGCTATTCAACCATTAACTCGATTAGTAGCTGCATAGGCTCGGCGTTAGGAAGTAGGTATTGGTCATGCAGATAGGTCCGCCAGTGCGAGGGTTCATGATTTTATTAATTTAGACACTTCGGTATTCACTGGGGCGAATCTAAATGAGGACCCTCAGGTATTTATTGATAGAATGCAGAGGACGTTGAGGGTAATGAAGGCCACTATGACTAAGTCAGTTGTACTAGCTTCCTATAGACTCCAAGATGTTGCAGTTAATTGGTACAAGTCTTGGGAATTGTCCAGAGGTAAGAATGCCCCTCCAACAGTATGGTAGAAGTTTACAGAAGCTTTTCTTCGTCATTATCTACCACTAGAACGTAGATGGGCCAGAGTTGATAGGTTCTTAACCCTTCGGAAGGGTAACATGAGTGTTCGTGAGTACAGTTTTTAATTTGATTCATTGGCTAGGTATGCTCCTACTGTTGTATCTAAGATGGAGGATCAGGTTCACCGGTTCATGATGGGGTTAGAGCCGCACTTGCTTAATGATTGTATGTTGGTCACACTTTAGCCAAACATGGATATTTCTCATATTCAGGCATACACTAAGGGTGTAAAGGAGCGTAAGCAGAAGCAGAGGGCCGATCGTGAGCATTATAGGGCCCAGAATAAGAGAGCACGGCCTTCGGGTCCTTCTGGTGAGTTTCAAGGTGGTCAGACAACATAATACCTGAGGTATCTAGTTCAGCCATCGGCTAGCACTCCCCCTCAGTTTGATGGTAAGAGATTTGATCGTTCTACATGTTCAGAGCCTGGTCAGAATGCTAAGGCCTCAGGTTCTCAATATGAGGGTGAGTCAAGTTAGATGAGGCCGCCCTTGCCATGATGTGCTCAGTGTGGTAAGCAGCATACTGGGCAGTGCTGTATGGGGTTGGGTGTTTGTTATACTTGTGGTTATCCGGGCCACGTTATGTGGGATTGTCCGACGAGAGGTGATGCAAGCATAGCTCAGCCAGCAGGATCTGTAGCTGGTTCATCATCATCACTACGCCCCCTAGGAAAGGTTTACAAGCACCAATGAGTCATGGTATAGGCAGAGGTGGAGCATCTAGCTCGAGCGGTCCTCATAACTGCATTTATGCTTTAGTAGGACGACAGGATCAGGAGTCATCGCCTGATATTATTATAGGTATATTATCAGTCTCCTCATATGATGTATATGCACTAATTGACCCAGGTTCCACCTTATCATATGTTACTCCGTTGGTTGCTAGTAAGTTTGGAATAAAACCTAAATTGGTTAAACCTTTTGAGGTGTCTACACCTACTGGGGACTCAGTGATAGCTAAGCGGGTATATAGGGGTTGTATAATAGTAGTTCATAGTAGATCTAATGTAGCAGACCTAATCGAGTTAGATACGGTAGAATTTGATGTTATAATGGGTATGGATTGGTTGGCTTCTTGTCATGCCAACGTTGATTGTAGATTGAAGATAGTCCGATTTCAATTTCCAAGGGAGCATGTTTTGGAAAGGAAAGGTAATACGGCATTGCCGAGAGGTAAATTTATTTCCTATCTCAAGGCAAGAAAGATGATCAAAAAGGGCAATATTTATCACTTAGTTCGGGTTCGGGATGTGGAAGTAGAGTCACCAACCATTCAGTCCATCCCTGTGGTCGATGAGTTTCTCGATGTTTTTCCCAATAAGCTTTTGGGTCTTCCGCTAGAGCGAAAAATTGAGTTTTCTATTGACCTACTACCAGATACTCATCCAATACCTATTCCTTCCTATAGAATGGCCCCCACAGAGCTGAAAGAGTTGAAGGAACAACTAAAGGACTTGCTTGAAAAGGCTTTATCAGACCTAATACATCACTCTGGGTAGTACCTGTGTTATTTGTGAGGAAGAAAGATGGTTCCTTACAAATGTTATTGATTATAGACAGTTGAATAAGGTGATGATAAAGAATAAGTACCAATTCCCGAGGATTGATGATTTATTTGATTAGTTGCAAGGTGCCAAGTATTTTTCAAAGATAGACTTGAGGTCCGGATACCATCAGGTAATGGTTAAGGAGGAAGATATTACAAAGACAACATTCAGGACCAGATACGGGCACTTCGAGTTTCGTGTTATGTTGTTCGGTTTGACCAATGCCCAGCAGTATTCATTGATTTGATGAACCGTGTGTTCAGGCCCTTTTTAGATCTGTTTGTAATTATATTTATCGATGATATATTGGCATATTCTTGTTCAGAGGCTGAGCATGTAGATCATTTGTGTATTGTGCTCAGAGTTCTACAAAAAGAGAAGTATGGAAAATTCTCTAAATGTGAATTGTGGTTGAACTCTGTAGCTTTCCTTGGGCATATCATTTCGGGTGAAGGTATCCAGGTTGATACACAAAAGATTGGGCCAGTAAAGACTTGGCCTAGACCCACGACACCGCCGGAGGTTTGTAGCTTTCTCGGTTTGGTAGGTTATTATAGGAGATTTGTAAAGGGATTTTCTTCCCTTTCAACACCTCTGACAAAGTTGACTTAGAAAGGAGCAATGTTTCAATGGACTGATGCTTGCGAACGGAGTTTCCATGCATTGAAGGATAGATTAACTTCAGCACCGGTTCTAACGCTCCCAGAAGGGATCGATTCTTATGTTATATATTGTGACTTCAGGTGTTGGATTGGGTTGTGTGCTAATGCAACATGGTAAGGTTGTAGCTGACGCTTCTAGACAACTAAGAAAGCACGAGAAGACTTACCCGACCCACGATTTAGAGTTAGCTGCAGTGATTCATGCACTAAATATGTGGAGGCACTACTTGTATGGCATTCATGTTGATATCTATAGGGATCATAAGAGCCTGCAGTATATCTTCAAGTAAAAGGAATAGAATTTACGTCAATGGAGATGGTTGGAGATACTTAAAGATTATGATGTTCAAATTTTATACCATCCGGGAAAAGGCGAATGTGGTAGCCGATCGACGCCCTTAGCCATAGATCTATGGGTATCCTGTCATATTAACAGCCAGAAAAGAGGGGAATATCCCATAAGATTCATCAGCTAGCTAGTCTTGGAGTTCGGTTACTGGACTCAGGTGATATTGGAATTACTATGTAGGATACGACAATATCCTCTTTAGTAAATAAAGTAAAGGAATGCCAGTACGAGGATCATATGTTAGTTCATTATAGGGATACCACCCCTCAGAAGGAAAAGACGCCATTTCAAAATACAGAAGATGGGGTCCTCAGATATCGAGGATGATATATATCCCTAATGTTGCAGGGCTGCGTCGGTAGGGCATGGTAGAAACTCACTATTCTTGTTATTCTATCCATCCAGGAGAAACAAAGATGTAGCATGATATCAAGGAAATATATTGGTGGGACGGGATGAAAAAGGATATAGCAAAATTTGTTGCTCAGTACCCTAACTGTCAGCAAGTCAAGATTGAGCATCAAAAACCTGGTGGATTATTGCAGGCTATGGAGATTCCGACTTGGAAATGGGAAGTAATCAATATGGATTTCATAGTAGGCTTACCTCGTACCCAACGTAAGTTCAATTCGATATGGGTGATTGTTGATAGGCTTACAAAATCAGCCCATTTTCTGCCCGTTAAGACTACATACTCCACTGAGGATTATGCAAAGCTTTATATTAAGGAGATAGTACGATTGCATGGTGTCCCTGTATCTATTATCTCGGATAGAGAGCTCAATTCATAGCTAACTTCAAAGGTACTTACAAAGAGGATTTGGGACTCACGTAACTCTTAGTACAACATTTTATCCCCAAACAGACGGATAGGCTGAGCGTACTATTCAGACACTTGAGGATATGTTACGAGCTTGTGTGATAGACTTCAAAGGTAACTGGGATGATTATCTGTCACTTACTGAGTTCGCATATAATAATAGCTACCATTCTAGTATTCAAATGGCTCTATACGAAGCTCCTTACAGACGTAAGTGTAGGTCGCCTATAGGGTGGTTTGATGTTGGGGAAACTACATTAGTAGGACCAGAATTGGTTCAACAGGCAATCGAGAAAATTAAGCCTATACAGGAAAGGCTATTAGCAGCTCTAAGCCGTCAAAAATCTTATGCGGATAACCGACAACCAGACTTGGAGTTTCAGGTTGATGACTAGGTATTCCTAAAGGTATCACCGATGAAAGGTGTTATGAAGTTCGGTAAGAAGAAACTTAGCCCTCGGTACATTGGACCATATATGATCATACGCAAGGTAGGCCAGGTAGCATATGAGTTAGAGTTGCCTTTGGACTTGGAGTCTGTACATCTAGTCTTTCATGTGTCTATGCTCCATAAATGTATCGAAGATCCTTCTAGAATCATGTCAGTTGATGACGTTCAGATCACAAAGCAGCTATCATATGAAGAAACTCCGATTGTTATATTATACAGACAGGTTCAAAGATTGAGAACTAAAGACGTAGCTTTGGTAAAAGTACTTTGGAGAAACAACAATATGGAAGAAATGCCTTGGGAGGCCGAAGAAGACAGGAAGTCTAGACATCCTTACTTATTTTCTCTTCCATAGGAGGGTCTGACTGAGACATTACAACCTTAAGGTACGTGTATGGATTATTGTGTTAGTTATTGTCATTGGTCGTGTGAGGCCATTGTCATTATTGATGATTGTAGTCCTATGTGGCATTGAATTATTGAGTTTCTACAGGAAAAGTCAGTAGTAGAATTATTACAAAGGCGACTGCCAAAGTTTATATAGATCCAGGTGAGTTAAACATTCAAGGACGAATGTTTCTAAGGGGGGAAGGATGTTACATTTCGCGTTTTCGTACGTTAAAGTTTCGTATTCAGTTAATCGACGTAGACTCGGGGATGATATTATCTTAAGGTTAACGTATTTATTCTATTTATAACAAGCGATAAGTAAGTGCTGTGAAGGATAAAGGGTAAACAAATTAAAGAAAATAAGTTTCTTTGAAGGTTGTCGATTTGGGATAAAATACGATCTGAGCCTTAATACCCAGTATTTATGGACTAGTGATATACAAGGTACCCCATGACCATGATAGTAGGGTGCATAGAGTGTGTTAAAAGTGAGTAGTATATTAAGTAACTTGAGATAATTCTTAATTATGTGGATAATTGATTAATTATTGGTTAATGAGAGATTAACTATTTAATTAAGAAATAATTGGATAAGACTAACCCTCCCCACGTGGCAGCACTCTCATCCCCATGTATGACTCTTAAGTCATTAATATATGTGGCAAGATTAGAGAATTGGACAAGTCTTCTAACGTGAGTCATATACCATTTTAGAAAAAGTGAACCATTATATGTCTTAATGTTACATCTCGCTTTTTCGTACGTTAAAAGTTTTGTCTTCTGTTAATTGACATAGACTCGGGGATGAGATCATCTTGACGTTAACGCATTTATGCTATTTATAAAAAGCAATCAATAAGTGTTATAAAGGATAAAGGGGTACACGAATTAAAAACAACGAGTTTCGTTGAAAGTGGCCGATTTGGAGTAAAATATGGGTCGAGCGATAATAGCCAATGATTATGAACTAGTACCATGAAGGTACCATATGACCACAGTAGTATAATGTATAGAGTATAAATATAGTATATTAAAAATAAATAGAATTTTAACTAATTTTTGGTAATTTTTAAATTATGCGGGTAATTGATTAATTACCGGAAACAGAACATTACCCATTTAACTAATAAGCGGACAAACTTAAGAAACATGGCACAAGGCTACTAATCAAGAAAGGTGACTCATTATAATAGAGGTGTAGGTGTCTACCTAAGAATTAAAGTGACTTAACCAAGTCATGACTTAAGCTTAAAGTCTTAATATGACTTGTACTTGTAAACCTTATCCATGACTTAGTATGAATTCCTTGTAAAAAGCTCCCAACAACATTTCATTTTTTATTTGGTTTTAAAACGAAAAATGTAGAGCAGAACCATTTTGTCCAAATAATTCAAATCCTTAGCCAAAATTTCGAACCACAATTTCGTTCAAGGATTCAGAAGTAGAAGCTTTATTCCTTTCAAATAATTCCAGGAACAGGTATGTTAAGGCCCTCCCTTTTTTCTTTTGGCATGGTCCAAATTATACTAAAGAAATGGGCAAACACACAATTTCCATAAATTACTCTATTCATAGAAATAGCAGAGGTGTCTATATTCTTGATTCCCCATAAGAATTAATATTATCTACTGTTCATGGGTATCAGAATAATACGCAGTTGGAAAAGTTTGGAAGGAATATGGAGATTATTACGTGTTTTTCATGCATTTCACTAATGTGCATTGACCCCTGACCATATGGCGTTATATACACATATTTATGTAAATATATGTATATGGGATATGGGAAAAGGTTACGGCATTATATACGCACCACCACTTGATCAGCTGGTATATGTTGATGATGTTGCCCACAGTGACCGAGACGATATGATGAGATGCCCTCGGTGGCTTGATGATATTATGTACACCCATACCTATGCATGGCACGACATATATACGCACGTGCATGACATTATAAACGTTTCAAAATTTACAAAGTTATTCAAATTTAAATATGTGTTTCTGTATTCCATATTTCATCTATGTCTTTTACGTACTAATTTTTATGCCTTACATACTCAGTACATTTTTCGTACTGATACCCTATTTCACGGGGCCTGCGTTTCATGCCCGTGTGCAAGTAGGCAAGCTGATGGTCCCCCTTCTTAGGATCCCTGATCAGCGAGAGTTGGCGTGCTCCACTTGATCCGGAGCTGCCTTTGATTTTGGTACAATAATATATATATATATATATATATGGGTATGACGTGACTTAGTCTCGTCTTTGTACGGTTATATTTCTATTAGAGGTCTGTCGAAAGTATGCCTAGTTGGGTTGTATGTGGCCTTCTCGGCTTTCAGTTATTGGATGTGTAGTTGTCTATAACAGCCTTGGTGGCTCGCCCACTGTATTCTACATGTATACGTACATATGCCTTGTTGGCATGTTTCCTTCATGTATGTTATCTTTGTAATTTAACATATGTTATACAGGCTCATAACCTAGATGCATGCTTAGTGGTGTTTGACAGGTAGGACTCAGACACCCGTCGTGGCCCATCGATTTGGGGCGTGACAAAAGTGGTATCAGTGCAGTTCTGTCCTAGGGTTGTATGCAGACCGTGTCAAGTAGAGTCTTGTTTATGGGTGTGTTGTGCACCACACTTATAAACTAGAGGCTACATGACATATAGGATGTTATCCTCTCTTTTTATCTCAGATCGTGCGATACAAGAATCCATGTTCCTAACGATTTGTTATATATTCAGCAATGCCTCCAAAGAGTACGGTCGCCCAGAAGGGAAAGTCTGTGGCTGGTGAGACTACTAGTCGAGCACCACGAGTTAACAGGGCTCGGGGAGAGTCTCATGGTGAGGTTCCATCTCAGACTTCACATACCCCGCCTTTTCCAGAAGAACTCCGAGGGGCACCAGCTCCAGCGCCCGCCCCTATACATTCAGCACCTCAGCCAGATGCACCAGGTCAGGATATGAGAGATGCTATTCAGTTATTGACCCGATTAGTAGCTGCACAGGCTCGGCGTCAAGAAAGAGGTATTGGACATGCAGATAGGTCTGTGAGTGCGAGGGTTCGTGACTTTATTAATTTAGACCCTCTGGTATTCACTAGAGCAGATCCAAATGAGGACCCTCAGGTATTTATTGATAGAATGCAGATGACGTTAAGGGTAATGAAGGCCACTGCGACTGATTCAGTTGAGCTAGCTTCCTATAGACTCCGAGATGTTGCAGTTAATTGGTACGAGTCTTGGGAATTGTCCAGAGGTGAGGATGCCCCTCCAGTAGTATGGCGGGAGTTTACAGAAGCTTTTCTTCATCATTATCTGCCACCAGAGCTTAGGCAGGCCGAAGTTGATAGGTTCTTGACCCTTCGACAGAGTAACCTGAGTGTTCAGGAGTACAGTCTTCAGTTAGATTCATTGTCCAGGTATGCTCCCACTATTGTATCTAAGATGGAGGATCGAGTTCACCGGTTCGTGATATTATTAGAGCCTCACTTGCTTAATGATTGTATTTCGGTCTCACTTTAGCCAGACATGGATATTTCTCATATTCAGGCATATGCTCAAGGTGTAGAGGAGCATAAAGAGAAACAGAGGGCCGATCATGAGCATGATAGGGCCCAAAATAAGAGAGCGAGGTCTTCGGGTCCTTCTAGTGAGTTTTGAAGTGGTTAGAGGCAGTAGTGCTCGAGGTATCCAGCCCAGCCATCGGCTAGCGTGCCCCCTCAGTTTGGCGATAAGAGATTGGATCGTTCTACATATTCAGGGTCTGGTAAGAATTTCAGGGCCTCAGGTTCTCAGGATAGGGGTGAGTTAAATTAGATGAGGCCACCCTTGCCACGATGTACTCAATGTGGTAAGCAGCATACTAGGCCGTCCCATAGTCTAACTCATAATGCGCGGGGATCTCCTGGAATACCGATCCTTAGTCCCAAATGTAAATACTCAGTACAAGGGGAATCTACTGGGTGCAGTCCAGTAGTTCCAATATAAAAGTGCAGGGGGATCTCCCGGAATACCGATCCGTAGTCCCAAAGTAAACATGCAGGGGGATCTCCTGGGATATCGTCCCGTAGTCCCAAAGTAAACACATAGCAACAACAAGAAGAATACACAATTCAATTCAAATTCCATACCAAGGTAAAACAGGTATTTCTAGCCTAGCATGTTGCACATAATCCAAATAAGGCAGTTTGAACAAGTAAGGCAATTAAGGGAGTTAGACTTGCTTCCCTAAGCTAACAACATGCTTAAATTGCAAGTAGTATAAACAGGAAAAGAAAACACAATTGTAATTACTTAATAAAAATTGAATTTTCAACAATTAGCACAAGTACGCACTCGTCACCTCACGTACAAGGTATTTCAAATATCAATAATACCAAATCCTAAGGGGAGTTCCCCCGCACAAGGTTAGGCAAGCCACTTACCTCGAACATGCTCAAAACTCAACCCGAAACCATATTCTTGCCATGAGTACTCGACTCCAAATGGCCCAAATCTATTCAATTCAATTGCATAATGTAAATAACACTTCAAGTAACTGATTCTATAAATAAATTCTAAGCTAATACGCAAAATTAGGTAAAATGACCAAAACACCCCTCAGGCCCACATCTCGGAATTGAGTAAAATTTGCATTTTCAGAATCCTCATACTCTCACGAGTTCATGCATACCAAAATTATCCAGATACAATGTCAGATTCCCAATCAAAACTCAAAATCTAGGTCTAAGAACTTTCTTCAAATCCCCCCCCCCTCCCCCCAATTTTCATCTCCAATCTGAAATTAAATGACATAACTAAGATTAGATTATAGGAATACAACTAGAAAGAGATTAGGAATCGTTACCCACTAATTCCCTCTTCAAAATCCTCCCAAAATCGCCCTCTCCAGAACTCCAAATCAATTTTCCAACTTTTGAAAGTAAACCCTCGAAATTCTTATTTTCTGCCCAGCAAATCCACATCTGCCGTCAAGGGAACCGCTTCTGCGGTTTCCACTTAAATCCTCTCCGCCACACTTGCGACCCAGAATTCGCATATGTGGTCACGTAGGTGCAGTAAACCTTTCGCTTCTGCGGTTCCTGGCCTTTTCTCATCTGGCCGCTTCTGCGGCTTTATTCCGCATCTGCGAGAGTCACACCTGCGAACTTTCAACTGCTGATGTGGTTATGACAGCAGTCCTAACTTCAGCTAAAACTCCAAATTCCAAGTCTTTCCGTCAACCATCCGAATTCATCCCGAGGCTCCCGGGACCTCAACCAAAAGCACAAACAAGTCATATACCACTATCCAAACTTATACCAATCTTTAAAACACCTAAAACAGCATTGAAACATCGAATTAACTATGGATTCAAGCCTAAGAACTCCAAAATCTCTCAATTTACGCTTTTGATCAAAAAGTCCATCAAACCTCGTCCGAATGACCTGAAATTTTGCGCACACGTCACATTCAACACTACGGAGCTACTCCAAATTCCGGAATTCCATTCCGACCCCTAGATCAAAATCTCACTATTGAACCGGAAACCTCAAAAATTCAACCTTCGGCATTACAAGCCTAAATTTGTTGTGGACCTCCAAAACATAATCCGAACACTCCCCTAAGCTCGAAATCACCCAACGGAGCTAACAGAACCAACAGAATTCCATTCCGAGGCCATCTTCACACTGTTTCCAAATTCTACAACTTAAACTCTCATTTAGGGACTAAGTGTCCCAAAACTCTCCGAAACTCCAAATAAACCCTCCCGACAACTCACAATAGTAGAAACAAACACGGGGAATACAGTTAATAGGGGATCGGGTGTTAATTCTTAAAAACAACCGGCCAAGTTGTTGCAAGGATATGGAAGTAGAGTCACCAACCATTCAGTCCATCCCATGGTTAATGAGTTTCCCGATGTTTTTCCCGATGAGCTTCCAGGTCTCTCACCAGAGTGAGATATTAAGTTTTCTATTGACCTACTACCAGATACTCACCCAATATCTATTCATCCTTATAGAATGGGCCCCGCAGAACTGAAAGAGTTGGAAGAAAAATTAAAGGACTTGCTTGAAAATGTCTTGATCAGACCTAGTACGTCAACGTAGGGAGCACCTATTTTGTTTGTGAGAAAGAAAGATGGCTCTTTATGAATATGTATTGATTATAAGCAGCTGAATAAGGTGACGATCAAGAATAAGTACCCACTCCAGAGAATTGATGATTTATTTGATCAGTTTCAAGGTGACAAGTATTTTTCAAAGATAGACTTGAGGTCCGGGTTCCATCAGGTAAGGGTTAAGGATGAAGATATTTCGAAGACAGCATTCAGGACTAGATATGGGCACTTTGAGTTTCGGGTTATGTCGTTCGGTCTGGCCAATGCTCCAGTAGTATTCATGGATTTGATGAACCGTGTGTTCAGGCCTATTTTAGATCTATTCGTAATTGTATTTATTGATGATATATTGGTGTATTCTCATTTAGAGGATGAGCATGCTGATTATCTGCGTACTATGTTCAGAGTTCTACAAGAAGGAAAGTTGTATGAAAAATTTTCTAAATGTGAATTCTGGTTGAAATCTATAGCTTTCCTTGGGCATATCACTTCGGGTGAAGGCATCCGGGTGGATACACAAATGATTGAGGCAGTAAAGACTTGGCCTAGACCCACAACACCGACGGAGGTTCGTAGCTTTCTTGGTTTGGCAGGTTATTATAGGAGATTTGTGGAAGGATTTTCTTCCCTATCAGCACCTTTGACAAAGTTGACCCAGAGGGAAGCAAAGTTTCAATGGACCGATGCTTGAAAACAGAATTTCCAAGCATTAAAGGACAGATTAACGTCAACACCGGCTCTAACACTTCCAGAAGGGATTGATGGTTACGTTATCTATTGTGATGCTTCAGGCATTGGATTGGGGTGTGTGCTGATGCAACATGGTAAGGTTGTGGCTTATGCTTCTAGACAACTAAGAAAGCACGAGAAGAACTACCCAACCCACGATTTAGAGTTAGCTGCGGTGATTCATGCACTAAAGATGTGGAGGCACTACTTGTATGGCTTTCATGTTGATATCTATACAGACCATAGGAGCCTCCAGTACATCTTCAAGCAAAAGGAATTGAATCTTCGTCAAAAGAGATGGTTGGAGCTACTTAAAGACTATGACGTTGATATTTTATACCATCTGGGGAAGGCAAACATAGTAGCCAACGCCCTCAGCCATATATCTATGGGTAGCCTGTCGTATTTACAGCCAGAAAAGAGGGGAATAGCCCATGAGGTTCATCAGCTAGCTAGTCTTGGAGTTCGGTTACTGGACTCAGGTGACGTTGGAATTACTCTTCAGGATACGACAACATCCTCTTTAGTAACTGAAGTAAAGGAACGCCAGTACGAAGATCCTGTGTTAGTTCATTATAGGGATACCACCCTTCAGAAGGAGAAGACGTTGTTTGAAATTACAGAAAATAGGGTCCTCAGATATAAAGGATGATTATGTGCGCCTAATATTGCAGGGCTGCGTCGGCAGGTTATGGGAGAAACTCATTATTCTCATTATTCCATCCATCCAGGAGCAACAAAGATGTATCATGATATCATGGAAGTGTATTGGTAGGACAGAATGAAAAAGGATATAGCAGAGTTTGTTGCTCAGTGTCCTAACTATCAGCAGGTTAAAATTGAGCATCAGAAACCCAGTGGGCTATTGCAAGCTATGGGGATTCCGACTTGGAAATGAGAAGTAATCAATATGGACTTTATCATAGGCTTACCTCGTACCCAGTGTAAGTTCGATTCGATATGGGTGATTGTTGATAGGCTTACAAAGTCAGCCCATTTTCTGCCCGTTAGAACTACATATTCCTCAGAGGATTATGCGAGGCTTTATATCAAAGAGATAGTACGACTGCATGGTGTCCCTATGTCTAATATCTCGGATAGAGGAGCTCAATTTACAGCTAACTTTTGGAGGTCCTTCCAAAAAGGATTTGGGACTCAAGTAAGTCTTAGTACAACATTTCATCCCCACACAGACGGACAGGCTGAGCGTACTATTCAGACACTAGAGGATATGTTACGAGCTTGTGTAATAGACTTCAAAGGTAGCTGGGATGATCATCTGTTACTTATTGAGTTCGCATATAATAATAGTTACCATTCCAGTATTCAGATGGCTCCATATGAAACTCTTTACAGATGGAAGTGTAGGTCTCCTATAGAGTGGTTTGATGTTGGAGAATCTGGATTATATGGGCCAGACCTGGTTCACCAAGCCCTAGAAAAAGTAAAGCTTATCCGAGATCGACTATTGACAACTCAAAGTCGTCAGAAGTCATATTCCGATGTGCAGTGACGAGATTTAGAGTTTGGGGTTAATGACGCAGCGACGAGATTTAGAGTTCGGGGTTAATGACTGGGTATTCTTAAAGGTGTCACCTATGAAGGATGTGATGAGGTTTGGCAAAAAGGCAAACTTAGCCCACAGTATATTGGGCATTATAGGATCATTCAGAGAGTGGGCCAAGTAGCTTATGAGTTAATATTGCTCTCGGAATTGGAGTCAGTCCATCCGATTTTTCACGTATCTATATTACGGAAGTGCATTGGCAATCTTACCCGATGGTGCCCACGAATGATGTACAGATTACAGAGGACTTGTCATACGAGGAAATTTCGGTTGCCATTCTAGACCGACAAATCCGCAAGCTACGGAATAAGGAAGTAGTCTTCGTGAAAGTACTTTGGAGGAACAACAATGTGGAAGAAATGACTTGGGAGGTCGAGGAACACATGAAGTCTAGATATCCTTACCTATTTCCTCCTCCAGAGAAGGGTCCGACTGAGACATCATAACCTCAAGGTGCGTGTACGAGTTCTTGTGCTAGCTATTGTTATTGGTCATGTGAGGCCATTGTCGTTATTAATGATTGTGGTCCTATGTGGCGTTAAATTATTTGGTTTCTAACGGAAGAGTTGGTAGTAGCGTTGTTACAAAGGCGACTCTACCAAGGTTATATAAATCCCGGAGAGTTAAACATTCGAGAACGAATGTTTCTAAGGGGGGAAGGATGTTACATCTCGCGTTTTTGTACGTTAAAAGTTTTGTCTTCGGTTAATTGACGTAGACTCGGGGATGAGATCATCTTGACATTAATGCATTTATATTATTTATAACAAGCAATAAATAAGTGTTACGAAGGATAAATGGGTACATGAATTAAAGAAAACGAGTTTCGTTGAAAGTGGCCAATTTGGAATAAAATATGGGTCGAGCGATAATACCCCATGATTATGAACTAGTACCATGAAGGTACCATATGACCACAATAGTATAATGTATAGAGTATAAATATAGTATATTACAAATAAATAGAATTTTAAGTAATTTGTGGTAATTTTTAAATTATGCAGGTAATTGATTAATTATCGGGTAACAGAACATTACCTAGTTAACTAATAAGCGGACAAAACTTAAGAAACGTGGCACAAGGCCACTAATCAAGAAAGGTGACTCATTATAATATAGGTGTAGGTGTCTACCTAAGAATTAAACTGACTTAACCAAGTCATGACTTAAGTTTAAAGTCTTAATAAGACTTGTACTTGTAAACCTTATCTATGACTTGGTATGAATTCCTTGTAAAAAGCTCCCAACAACATTTCATTTTGTATTTGGTTTTAAAACCAAAAACGTAGAGGAGAACCATTTTGTCCAAACAATTCAAATCCTTAGCCAAAATTTCGAGCCACAATTTCGTTCAAGGATTCAGAAGCAGAAGCTTCATTTCGTTCAAATAATTCCAGGAACAAGTATGTTAAGGCCCTCCCTTCTTTCTTTTGGCATGGTCCAAATTATACTAAATAAACGGGCAAATACACAATTTCCATAAATTACTCTATTCATAGAAATAGTAGAGGTGTCTATATTCTTGATTCCCCATGAGAATTAATATTATCTTCTGTTCATGGGTCTCAGAATAATACGCAGTTGGAAAAGTCTGGAAGGAATATTGAGATTATTACGTGTTTTTCATGCATTTCACTGGCATGCATTGACCCATGACCAGATGGCGTTATATACGCGTATATATGTAAATATATGTATATGGGATATGGAAAAAGGTTACGGCGTTATATACGCACCACCACCTGATCAGCTGGTATATGTTGATGATGTTGCCCACAATGGCCGAGACAATATGATGAGATGCCCTCAGTGGCTTGGTGATATTATGTACACCCATAACTATGCATGAACGACATTTATACGCATCTGCATGACATTATAAACGTTTCAAAATTTACAAAGTTATTCAAATTTAAATATGTGTTTCTGTATTCCATGTTTCATCTATGTCTTTTACGTACTAATTTTTATGCCTTACATACTCAGTACATTTTTCGTACTGATACCCTATTTCACGGGGCCTGCGTTTCATGCCCGTAGGTGCAAGTAGGCAAGCTGACGGTCCCCCTTCTTAGGATCCCTGATCAGCGAGAGTTGGCGTGCTCCACTTGATCCGGAGCTGCCTTTGATTTTGGTACAATAATATATATATATATATATATATATATATATATATATATATATATATATATATATATATATATATATATATATGGGTATGACGTGACTTAGTCCCGTCTTTGTACGGTTATATTTCTATTAGAGGTCTGTAGACAGTATGTCTAGTTGGGTTGTATGTGGCCTTGTCGGCTGTCAGTTATTGGATGTGTAGTTTTCTATAGCAGCCTTGCCAGCTCTCCCACTGTATTCTACATGTATACGTGCATATGCCTTGTTGGCAGGTTTCCTTCATGTATGTTATCTTCGTAATTCAACAGATGTTATACAGGTTCATAATCTAGACGCATGCTTAGGGATGTTTGTCAAATATGAAACCTTATTATCAAATATGTGCATACTATGTAAATTACCCGCCCAGTCCACAGTTTTCCTATAATTTTTGTACCATTTGTTTAATACACTATTAATTGGGCAAAATCTTCCATAATTAACGCGCTAAAAATCAGGAAAAAATCTTGCGATTGATTGAGTCTACATTAAATTCAAGTTTTGAAACGGAAAGGAGATTTCTGTTCTTCATCTGTTCTTCCATATATTTTCCACCATTGGTAGCCATTAAAAAAGCTTGAAAGCTTTGAATTCAAATTTGAGTTTTCAAAAATCATTATTTGTTTGGATTGGGTGTTGTTGAAAATAATCGGGAATATTGTTTGGAGTTTATATCTCAATTTTGAGGGGTTTTGGTGAAGATTAGACTTGGTTTTGACTGAATTTCAGATTGAAACTCGAAGAAGAAGAAGAAGAAGAAGAAGAAGAAGAAGAAGAAGAAGAAGATATATTGCAGAAATTGTAGATAAATTGTAGTTAAATTGTAGATTATTTGTATGCTAATTGTAGATGCTTTATTTTCTGTTTTCATAAATAAAAAACTGCTAAAACTTCTACAAATCTTCTGAAAAAACGCAATTATATCAAAAATCACAATTATGCTACAATTGGATGAGAATTGGGATATAAAAATTTAATGTACCCAGTTTGTAGATATTTTGTAGATAAATTGTAGATTATTTGTATTCTAATTGTAGGTGCTTTGTTTTCTGTTTTCACACATCAAAAACGACTAAAACTTCTACAAATCTTCTGAAAAAACGCAATTATGTCAAAAATCTCAATTATGCTACAATTGAATGAGAATTGGGATATTAAAATTCAATGTACCCAGTTTGTAGATATTTTGTAGATAATTTGTAGATTTTCAACATAGATTGTAGTTTAATTGTAGTATAAATGTAGTAATTATGTAGATACCCTTACAAATAATACTGCTTTATACATACTTAAAATTGATTTGTAGTATATTTGTAGAATTTTTGTAGATGAAGAGAAAATTTTTGTAGTCAACATGTGCGAAGATGTATTTAGTTCAAATTCTGATCAATCCAACTGTAACTACAATTTATCTACAATTTCTGCAATATGTCTTTTTCTTCTTCTTCTTCTTCTTCTTCTTCTTCTTCGAGTTTCAATCTACAATTCAGCCAAAACCAAATCTAAATCTTCACCAAAACCTCTCAAAATTGAGATATAAACTCCAAAACATATTCTCAATTATTTATAACAACACTCAATCAAAACAAATAATGATTTTTGAAAACCCAAATTTGAATTCAAAGATTCAAAGCTTTTTAATGGCTGTCAATGGTGGAATTGTTGCTCTTTTATCTCTTCGAAGGTTTGTTCTTCTTCATTGAGAAAATTTGAAGCTGAAGGTAAATGTGTGTATGAACTTTGAAGATTTATCTTCAATATTTGGTGAATTTAAATGGAGAATAATGAAGAACATGGGTAGCTTTTGTTCTGTAAAGAACCAAAAAGGCAGTAGCTCTATGTCGTAAAACCATAAGAATATGATTTTGAATCCGAAAAGAAATAGGAAAGCGTGGGCCCTACTATTTCGTAGGTAACAAAATTGCAATTTCCATCTCTGTATTTTTTGAGAAGAAGAAGGAAAAGGAATGGAGAAGAGGAAGAAAGGAGAGGGGAAAAACTGCGTAGGTCTTAGGAATTAGGGGGATAGAGAAACGTGGGATATATGGACACCTTTAATTAAGGAGTAAAAACTGCCTATTAATTAGACCCTTAATTAAGTATGGTATAAGATTGATAATTTGGTATACTAAATGCAATTAAATCAAACCTTAAACATTGAGGGTAATAAGGTTTCTTATATGGCATAGGAAGGTAAAAATTGCATTGTTCAGATCCACACACCAAAGGAAAAAGACAAATTTTGGTCTCATAAAAGCTTAAACGCATGTAGCCCAAAAAAGTGACAACAAACAAGCATACATAATTTGTTCTTGAAGACCAAAAAAATATTTTTTTTGCTGAAATTTTTCTCCTACTAAAGAACAGAGCTGAAGAAATCAAGGGATTTGCAATATTATCCCCTCAACAACTGCTGATCGGGAGCACATCGCCATGGTCATACACAAAACAGAAACCCAAAGAAAATATGCAGGATTCTAGTAAACAACTAGAGCTATTTCTGTTAAACAATACAACCTGTATCCTTTCGCCCCCTTCTCATCCTCCAAAGCAACAATGTTAGTACCCGAACATGTCGACAAAAAGTTACATTTTTGACCAGAGTTTTGCAAACAAAAAATTATGGTCATGTTGTTAATGTAAGTGATAGGCTTCCAAAAGCCCCAGTAACTCCCTCCATAATCTCTGTTCAGCTTTTTTTAATTAAATGTAACCTTTTTCCTTCTTGATAACAATTCTCAATCAATGAAATAAAGATAACTATGCCACCTTGCAATTAAACATAAGAGTCACCCAAATGAAAAGAAAGAGGGCTGCCACGTGAAAGATTTTTATAATCTTATCCAATAATTAGTTAATTAGGTAATATTCCGCTATCCGGTAATTAACCAATTACCCATATAATTAAGAATTATTTTAAATTACTTAAAATTCTACTTATTTTTAATACACTTTATACATCCTACTATCATGGTCATATGGTACCACATAAAATAAATACATACACTATTATTTTATTAAAATATCCATGTAAAAATACATATATTTTCTCAACTTATAATTTTCCTAATCTCATATAAAGAGTAAAAATTCTCATATACTTAATTCTTAAAATGGTAAAAAGATAACCTTCTTTTCTTGTGAGGAAATAATTTATATCTTTACAATACAGAAAATCTCATAAACTTTCTTATTTTATGTTGTATAACTTAAAGCATTTTCGAAAGTAGTAATATTAATAACTATATAAAATCATAATTTTCAAACTTTTACAAAAATATTCCACTCAAAATATCATATCAAATGTATATAAGGGTATAATATAAAATTAATACATACACGGGTACAAATTGAAGAGCCAGGCTCATTGTCTCGTATATTTGTTTTTTATATGGGATACGGATAGGAGCACACTAATATGATGCTTAAAATTATGTCCAACTCCAACGTTAGAACTCTTAAAATGTAAATTACAAATATCATGCCTGAGAAGATAGGTGAATATGAATTTTCCAGAAATATGGGGTGATAAAGGACAATTTATCTTTCAGTAAAAGTGTAACTAAGAAAGTTTGCATTTCTAACAAATAAACTTACTAGTTATGTTTTAAACGTTCACAAGGATAATGCTAGCCAAATGTTATTTTTCTTTACTTATTTTTGAAAGGTTGTTAAACTTTCGAGGTCTTATAATAACATAGTCACAAATCCTATAAAATCTTATGAAGGATCTTAATCTCTTCAAGCTCATATGGGTTACTATAACTTATCCTAATATTAAAGTACGGGATGTAACACACGCGATGCTCAACACATCGATGTAAGCTCCTACACTAACAGGAGCGTGCACCAAGGAGACCAACAAGAAGCTCAGGAAACCCCGGCTAGGGAAGAACGAGAGGTTAGCTTTCACGCTATTTTTGAAATGTTGCAGGCACAATAGCTAGCGATTGCTCAACTGCAAAGTCACTAGAAAATTTTCAGCACGGTGGCGCCGGGGACGGGTCCCCCAGCCGAGTAGGTATCGAAAAGATCAAGTGACAACAAGTCGGTAGCCGACCCCGCCATCGTAAAGATGCTCTAGGACCTCACAAAGAGGATTGAATCGGGAGAGAAAAAGATAGAAGCCAACGAGAAAAAGGTCGAGACCTACAACTCCAGGGTCGACCAAATTCCGGGTGCACCCTCGATCCTGAATGGTGTGGATTCAAAGAAGTTCATACAAAGACCATTCCCAGAGGAAGCGGCTCCAAAACCCATTCCAAAGAAGTTCAGAATTCCAGACCTTCCGAAATGCAATGGAACCTCAGAACCCAATGAGCACGTTACTGCTTATACTTGTGTAGTGAAGGGCAACGACCTAAAGAACAACGAGATCGAGTCCGTCTTGCTAAAGAAGTTCGGGGAAACACTCTCGAAAGGGGCCATGATGTGGTATCACAACCGAGCTCCTAACTCCATTGACTCATTTGCCATGCTGGCAGATTCTTTCATGAAGGCACACACCGGTGCCATCAAAGTAGCAACAAGGAAGTCTAACGTCTTCAAGATCAAACAGAGGGAGAATGAGATGCTGCGAGAATTCGTATTTTGTATTTAAATGGAACGATTGGAATTACCACCAGTCTCCGACGACTAGGCAGTGCAGGCCTTTACTCAAAGTCCGAATGAACGAAGCTTGGTGGCTTCGAAGCAGCTGAAATAGAATCTGGTTGAATATCCCATCGTGACCTGGTCGTACGTTCACAATTGATGTCATTCGAAAATCAGGGTCGAGGACAACCAACTAGGAGCCCCCTCGGGCTCGGTATACCCAAGCAGGCTTCTGGCGAAGGAGCCAAACAAAGAAAGGTACCAGTCATACACCGAAGACAGAAGAAACGCCTTGAGGCGTAACATACCCCGCAATGATCGAAGAATGGATCGAGGCTAGAATCATCGGGGACTTGTCAACAGAGCTGGGTTCGATAAGTACACAGGACCGACGAAGGCGCCTCGCTTGTCGGAATACAACTTCAATGTCCATGTATCAGACATCGTGTTCGCCATCAGTAAAATCAGAGACACCGTGTGGCCAAGGCCTGTACAATCGGATCTTTCATAAAGGAACCAAACTTAGTGTGTGAATTTCACAACACACACGATCACAGGAGTGAAGATTGTCGACAACTCCGGAAAGAGGTAGCCCAACTACTCAGCAAAGGTTACCTCCAGGAATTCCTCAGCGACCGAGCCAAAAATCAATTCCGGGAAAGAGAGGCGACCAAAAAGAATGAAGCAAATGAGACACAACATGTCACCCTTACGATCTTTTAAGGTGTCGGTGCCCTGCAGGAGCCCACGGTCAGGAGAACGAAAATATCCCTCACCAGGAAAAAGCAAACTCGAGACTCTATCTCAGCCTATAACGACGCACTGGTAACTTCTTTTCTTGAGGATACATTTCAAATTAAACTTGTGTTTATGGGTCCAGGTAGCTCTGCCAATATTATCTGGTCAAGGGCAACAGAGCATCTTGGACTGCTTGACCAAATTATGCTTGCTCCTTGAACCCTCAACAGATTCAACACAGCGACTACAAGGCATATTCTCAGCTGTTTCCGAATGAACAAACAAAGGGTCGTACCACGTACTTCGAGCAGACAACTGAAGGCCTACCGAGGTTCAAAGTGCCATCGCCACTAAGGTACAACCATCTCCCTTTTCAAGTTACACCTCATACTCACCTTTATGCAGGTGCCCGACCGAGACAGTCGAAGAGTTAACCCAGCTCGAAGACCTTAAGGTTTTAAAGAATCTGTTGCACTCTTTTCCTTAGACCGAGTTTTTATCCCGAAAAAGGTTTTACCGGCAAGGTTTTTAACGAGGCAACATCTATATGCTACCTAAGGAAGATCTAACAAGTATTCAAGGCTTCTTTTGCAATCAACCTTGAATACTGGGGGGCATCCCCCCAGAAGAACACATACAGGGAGAAGCCAAGATACGCTAAATGAGGTCTCGACAGGAAAATAATGTACCGGGCCAAACGAGCGAACGAACCATGTTCGTATAGAACAACCGAGCCCTTAACAACAAAGGCATGTATGTTTATGCCAAGTAATCAAAGAATATTTACCAAAAACATTTTGCGTTTCGATAAAGCTCGATATATTTTTCAAAAAATGGCCCCAGAGCCAAAAACGTCCCGAACACTCAGGGACTGGAGTCAACAACTCGAAATAGTACGACCCCCGAGTCGGAGCTTCAAACTCGTAAGCCCTCAATGAGGAAATATCAACATCAATATCACAAAGTGGCTCCAGAGCCAAAAACGTCCCGAACACTCGGGGACTGGCATCAAAAACTCGGGAACTCCAAAATCGTAAGCCCTCAATGAGGCAATACCAAGTTTACAAGTAATGGCTCCCTAGTAGAGGAATCCACTACGGCTCGTGGACTGCCGTCAATTTCCATCTCCATCGACTTATCATCCTTGGTCTCGTAAGACCTATATAAGGCAACAACAATATCTGTAAGACCTCAAGCAAGGCATGAACCATACTTGTACCAAGTATTCAAAACTGTAAGACCTTATTAAAGGCATAAACCCGATCTCAAAGTTTAGGCTATGTATCGAACTTGTAAGACCCCTAAAAAGGCATACCCTCGATATAGATGCTGAAACTACTTCACTCAGGACTTAAAGGCTCCGGCCAAACATAAATGACTCCGGTTACAAGGCTATACCAGCCAAACTAACGCGACTCGGGGATGCCCGACCATCGCTATAAAATCACAGGCCTTCAATTACTTCAAATATACTTCGGAAAGAACCGGTTAAACAGGCTACCCTCGACATAGGCAAAAGAGCTTCGACCATGTTAGCTCCTAAACACTGGCTTCGAGATACTCAGCCTCCGAGCCAAACCCCCTGAGGTGCTCGATCATCGCCACATAACGACTTACAATCGAGGTTTTTTATTAAACCGTCGAAGAGTTAGGCAAACATTATTTCGAAAAGTCCTTCACGAGGGAAAAATAAAGCCTATATTAGAGGTCGCATCAACCCAATGCGTAAGAACCATTATCTCTAGCCCACATAAAAGGTCGCATCGACCTAAGGCGTAATAGCCATTGTCGCCAGCCCACATAAAAGTTCACACCGACCCAACGCGTAAGAGCCTAAGGGCCAGCTTGCAATTCAAAAACTTGAGGGACGAATTAGCTTGAGTTAAAACCTAATCCGAAGACTGAACCCAAAACAGTTAACTGAATATGCCTAAGAGTAAACACGTAAGAGCCACTGTCGCTAGCACTAAAATCAAAGGTCTCACCGACCAAATGCGTAAGAGCCACTGTCACCAGCACTAAAACCCAAGGTCGCGCCGACCCGGTGCATAAGAGCCTAAGGGCCATCTTGTAATTCAAAAACTTGAGGGTTGAATGAGCTCGAGTAGATACCTTACTCAGAGATTGAACCCAAAACAGTTGACTAGACACGCATAAGAACACGAGCAAAAGAGCTTGAACGTCGGCTTATACTAAAAAGTCGTATCAACCAAGCGTGTAAGAGCCTACAGGCCAGCATAATAAGCCCCAGGGCCATACCACGAATCTAAAGATTCCTCTAAACTCAAAGACCAGTTCATCTTGCCAAAATCAAGGCAAAATGAAACGCAGGAGAAACAAAACCGCGAGGTTTCCTCTTTACATACATGCAAAGAAAATACAAGCTCCATTTACAACATACTTTGAAAGTACTATGTACAGAATCAAAAAAGGAAATATACGTCCCCCTTGGGGACTATGGCTCGTCGGCCTCATCCTCGCTATCCTCGGCATCGGAAAAAAGTGACTTAGCACCACGTTTGTCTGCCCACGCTCGCTTCACCTTTTCCGAGAGGTCAAAGCCCCCAGCATAGATCTCCTCGAAGGTTTCCCTTCGATACATACACTGAGCATATTCCTTGCTCCTACCCTCGTGGTCAAGAGTCCTTCTCAGCTCAGCTTGAGCATTGGCGGCATCCTATAAATAAATAGCCACTTTCTGGTCAGCCTTAGTTCGGCTCATTATAGCTTCAACCCGGGCATCCACAACCTCGGCCTTTATCTTCAAGAGCTCAGACTCGAGCTTCATAATCATATCTATTCGAACCAAGCTATTATCACGAGCTAAGCAAAGTTAAACCTCAAGGGCAGAAGCTTTAGCCAGAGCACCTTTCTCCTCCGAAGCTTGAGCGTGTGCCTAAGCCTTTAACTCATCATACTTGCGCCTGGCTCGACCAACATCATTACAAAGGCACTCCAGATCCTCCATCTTTTTTACAACTGAAATAAATGAAACATGAGCCTCAGGAGCTAGAAGAAGGAACACACACTCCCTCGGAACAAAAATTGCCTATCCCTTCAGGTAGCTCTCATAATTCAAGCTCGTACTCGCCTCATACTGTAAGCGTGCCAACTCAACTTCCCGTTTGTCACAAAGGAGCATAAGGGATTTCTCCCCATCCAAAGCCTTTAGCAGCCTGGCCTTACGACAAAGCATCTCGGACTTAAGTTTATCAAAGGCCTACAAAAGAAAACTCAATAAGAAAGGGAAGGCGCGAAACTCAAAGGGTTTGCGCCGGAACTCACCACATAATGAAGCCGTTGAGCTTCCTCGAAGGTCGAGCGCACATCTACTAGCACGGCTCCCTCAGACCTAGAAGAGCCGACCCTGGTTGGGATATGGTCTCTTGGTGTATACGATCCTGGGTTTTGAGTGTCCCTCGAAGTACCTTCGACAGAAAAAGAAGACGGCAACGGAGGAGAAACTGTCTTTCCAAAACCAGGAATCACAGGTGCGACAGGCTCAGTCAATACTTCCACTCCGGGACCCCGGTCCAGGTTTGCCTTGATTTGAGCGTTGTCACCCTACAGAGGCATCTCTCACTTATTGTTATCATTCTTTATCCCGGAAGCTAGCAATCTTCCTCCCTCTACTAAAGGGTAGGACCTTCCTTTAAGGGACTTCCCAATTTCTACGATGACAGAGTTAGTATGCAGAAAGAAAAAGCACCCTTCCGAGAGGAAAAAGGGGGGAGCAAATCATATTGCATGTACTGTGGTATTTTGCCTCCCACTTATCCTTAGATAAAGCCCACCACTTATGCTCACTGTAAGTAGAGTGGGTCGCTAACTTGCGAACCCAATCCGGCAGATCGGGCACCTCGCCTGACATCTACGAAATTGCTATAGAAAAATAAAAGAAGGTGCATTCACGAAGCCAACTTTCACCATAAACAAAAATAAGAAGGCACGAATGTACCACTTATGTATAAACTTCCATTACTCAGGAAATGGCAGAAACTCCACTAGAATAATATCGACAGTTCGTATTTGGACGAATCGGCTCATACACCCCTGATCTCTGTCTTCTTTATCGTCGACGACAAACGGCGTAGTAGATCGGCATTGCAGGGTAAGCATGCCTCGATGATGAAAGGGCCGATAAAACCTGATGAGGTGATTAAGAGTGAATTCAAGACCTGCGTCTTCCGCAAGGAACCTCATCATTAATACTGTCCGCCAAAATGACGGGTGAATCTGCGCCAAGGTAATCTGGTACTTTTGACAGAAGTCTAGCATGACCCCATCAATGGGGCCCAACATGAAAGGATACGTGTACACATTCAAAAACCCATCGGCACGGTCCGTGATGCCCTCATCTGGGGAAGGTATCTACAATACTACCTTTTCCCCTTATCCACAATCTTTTCTCACCAACCCAAGGTTTTCTTCTCCTATCGAAGAAGTAAACTTCAAGGAAGCGGGACTAACCACTCAAAGTGACAGAATCTCCAGAAGGGCGGAGACAACCCTATATATGGAAAAAGTGGCGACGATCTGCCTGCCTCAAATGCTAATTAAAAATACTAGCCGATATCAATTCGGGAAGATGTGCTGGCGGGATCGCCTCAGTCATTTTATAGCTGTGTCGTACATTAAATGATGCCATGTGATGTTTTGGGGTCGGAGACCCCCGCACCAACCAAGTCTCGAGATGGTACTCGATCTCGAGGACCTCCATCAAAAGAAGTTAGGCTCCAGGAAGCCATTGGCATCATTTCAAGTCCTGAGATGGTACCTGATCTAGAGAACCTCCATAAAAAAGAAGTTAGGCTCCAGGAAGCTATTGGCATCATTGCAAGTCCCGAGATGGTCCTCAAGAAACGTTAGGCTCCAGGAAGCCATTGGCATCATTGTAAGTCCCGAGATGGTACCCAATCTCGAGGACCTCCACCAAAAAGAAGACAGGCTCCAAGAAGCCATTAATATCATAACAAGTCCTGAGATGGTACTCGATCTCAAGGACCTCATCCAAAGGAAGGTAGGCTCCAGAAAGCCATTGCCACCTTTGCAAGTCCCGAGATGGTACCCTATCTCGAGGGCTTCTCGTAAGAAGAAAATAAGCGCTTAAACTCTACTCATATGGGCTTCGTCTCGGGATACCATCTAAACCCGGATAGGCCCTCTTCCAGGATCTATCTACAATGCCTTACGGCTATCTACACTAGGTTCAAAACAAGTTTCCAAATAGCCCGATATTGAGCAAACCCCCACTCGGGGACTGTTCCCGAAAGCCTAAAGGTAGTCTCTATTTTCAGGCTTCCGAGCAAATTCCCTCACAAATATTATCGCAAGGTCTAATGGCTAAATCTCGGCCTGAGGGTTCGAAGCCTTACTACCATTCAAGTTGAAGTCAAGGTCCCGATAACCCGAGTTTATCAGTCCAATCTAGACTCGTTTCAAGGAATGGCAAAGGGGTTCTGTAGGGAGCTGTGTTAATTAGTCAAAGGTCAGAAGAAACACTCACACCCGGGTTCGATATTTGCACCAATCGGTGGAGTCATGCACTCAGATTCTTCACAAGCGTAGATAAGGGGAAATATACCATACATCAGAGACAAATTGAAGAAACATCTTTATATTCATAAACACTTGATTACAAAAGCCCACGAGGGGTCCTTAGATATTATTATAAAAGCACACGAGGGGTCCTTACACATTATTAGAAAAGCCCGCGATGGGTCCTTACACAGAAACAAAGAAGCAGAAGTATACATATAGTAAAAGCCAAGAGCCTAATATATTCTAGGGGGTACATCCTCGGCGTCAGTATCTTCGAGCACCATCTCCTCGGGAATACATCCTCGACGGCAGTATTTTCGAGCACCACCTCCTCGGGGGTCTCATCTCGGTTCTCCAGAATGATATCTCCGAGGGCGAAGATGAATAAGAGGAAAGTGGCTGGGTGAAAAATTTGGCTAGTATGGGTCTCGTCAGCACCACTACTGTAAAGCCACTTCTTGAGACGTTACAGCGGTGCGGGATGCAATACTTAGTAGATAGTACCACCTCATTCTATAGAAAGCAAAAGGAGTGAGGCGTCGCACCGGGTAGACGGGGGAGGTGAGCAGCAGTGTAGAGTCCAAACATTTTCTTGAGTCGGAGGAAATCGGCCTCCCTATATCCTCGTCTCGAGCTAACGACAACAACAACAACAACATCAACAAGTTGGTGTGATCTCGCTCATTAGGGAAGAGCCCCGGAAAAAGGCCATGGCATAGTTGATGAAAACACCGCCGTGCAACTTTAAGCCACGGGCCTCAGACATGGGAAATGACAGTGAATAAGGATGGAGAGAAGAAAGGGGTAAAAGGCTGATTGAAGAATATTTGAATGAAGAATTGATTCCAGGGGTCTCCCAATTATAAAAAGTGGTTGCGTAACCGACGGCGCCATCAATGTCTTTGAAAGACGTACTAGCAGATGCAATCAAAGCATTTTTGGGAGCTGAACCGATGGCAACATTATCGCTTTGAAGGATAAGAATCGACAGTACATTGAATGATTCTGGAAAGATGAAGTGACGAGATGTCTCGGCTATCACGAAGGCTTGCAGCATCAGTATGATATCATCGTGGGAAAATCAAAAAGATGGTTATCAAGGTTGTTTCTTGTCGTTCTACTCTAAGAAACGCGGGGACTATCTGTGTACGTTAAAATTGAGGGTCCAATTTTCCTTCATTATGATGCCTCGTAGGCGCGTCTCAAAGGCTCAAAACCATGGTCGACTTTCATCCCTCAAGGTCCATCGACGCTCAACCTCGGAGCAGTACGGACTTGCGGTTACGGGGAGAAAGTGGGGAGTTCCCAAGGCATGTAGCTAGAGCCGACAAAATCTGTCAGGCTAGTTTGAGCCCGCATCATGGCATTAACTAGCTGTCCCATCTCTATATCTTTGTAATTAATGCATTTGTACTATATTGGGGTTTCCCCTCATATATAAAGGGGATCCTTGTCACTTTGTAAACATATGTTGCTCAATATTAAAGACACAAGAACATTCTCTCTGCTCCCTAACATATTCTCTTGATCTCATTACTTCATTTATTGCTCGTATTTATTGTGTTCTATTTAAAGTTCATCATTTATTGCCTATTATTGGCCATAAATAGCCTTCATTGATTTATTTATAACTGTTAGTGTCCATCGACCACCCTCGATAGATCCCAGCCGAGCTTTGGACTTGACCCCGACGCCCTCGAGTAGGCAAGCTCGAGGCCCCCATTGACAGCGATTTGGTTTGGTTAACATCTTGTTTCTAACTTCTTTTCTTGATTCTAAATCTTTCACATAGCATCAACTACCTAACAACTAGTATAAAAATAGATCACGTATTTTTAGAACTACTAAATCAAATTTAATTGTTATTACCATTTTCGCAGTAAACAAGTTATCTATAGCAGCCTTGTCGGCTCGCCCTACGTATGATGTACATATTATGAAATAACTTGTGATGACCTTTGCCAACTTTTATTTCACAACTCGCTTGACTTCAAAACATAGCACAAGACTATCATACAAATAAAATAACTCATAAACTAACCTCCTTATCATGTTAAGCACCCTAGCCTCACCCCAATAGTACATGTTATAGCATTCCAAACTTGTCGACTTTCGACAAAACTTATTTTCTTCAATTTGTTTAGCTTATAAGTCAAGATGTGATGGTACACTTGCACAAGCATACACAGCAATTTGTCACTTATATCAGTCCATGAATATGAACCTTGATGTTGTTGATCAGTTACATGTATTCTTGTATACCTGTCTCCTATGCATGAGTTGTATTATTTGGCACGTGAGTTGTCCATGCAGATATGAGATATTGTTACTGTTAGCACGTGAGTTGTCCATGTAGATATGAGTTACTAATGGCATTGGCACGTGAGTTGTTCGTGTAGATATGAATTACTAATGGTATTGGCATGTGAGTTGTCCGTGTAGTACGTGAGTTATCCGTACATCACGTGAGTTGTTTGTGCAGTTGTGATTGGAAATATGGGCACAAGATACCAAGTGATTAAGGTTCTTCACTTTTGATTTTGAGGTGTGGTACCTCGGGAAAATTCTTGAATAAACTTAGTGTGAGAGCGGTCAATTATTGGATTGTTATTTGTTCTTCCTTACTTGGTTCCACTGGACTTAAACTGTAATCTGCTTACCTAATGACGTTATACATGTTTGGTCCTTGTTGCTAGTTGTTGTTTATAGTTTTTATTTGCAAGTATTGTATTATTATTATTCTACATGTTTAGCTTTATATTGATATTGTTCCCTGTTAGTTATATATTCATACTTGCACATGTTATTATGTCTAGTAGGTGTTTTGACTGTTCCTCGTCACCATTCCATTGAGGTTAGTCTTGATACTTATTAAGTATCATTGTGGTGTACTCATGCTACGTTTGCTGCACATTTTTGTGCAGATCCAGGTACCTCGGAGCATGCTGGTCATTAGTGAAATGACCCGACCGGTCATTTTGAGTTTTTGCACTTTGCTCACCAGTTCTCAGGCATGACTTGCCCCGTGTGATGTATTATGACTTATGTAAATCGTTAGTTTTGGTTTTCAAGGTAACCAGAATGAATTTGGAAGAATAGTTCTCAATTTGTAGCTTGAAAATTGAAAGGTTTGACTTGCTTGTATATGATTTCGGATTAGAATTTTTATGATCTGGTTAGCTCCATTAGGTAATTTGGGACTTAGGAGCATGATCGGAATGCATTTTGGAGGTCTGTGGAAGGTTTAGGCTTGAATTGGCAAAATTGAGATTTTGGCATTTTTCGGTTGATAGGTAAGATTTTGATATAGGGGTTGGAATGGAATTCTGGAAGTTGCAGTAGCTCCGTTGTGTCATCTGTGACGTGTGTACAAAATTTTATATCATTCGGACGTGGTTTGGTTGGGTTTTTTATCAAAAGTGTGATTCGGAAGAATTTGGAAACTTAGGCTTGAATCCGATGTGTTTTGGTTGATCCGATGTTGTTGGAAGTGTTTTGAAGATTGGTATAAGTTCGAATAAGGTTATGGGATATGGTTATGCTTTTGGTTGAGGTCCCGGAGGCCTCGAGATGGTTTCGGATGGTTATTGGGAAGCCAGACTTGGAGTTTTGCAGTAGAAAATTTGCTGCCTCTATTGTTTCCGCACCTGCGGATTTGGTGACCGCAAGTGCGATGTCGCTGGTGCGTAATGGAGACCACAAAAGCGATGCTGGCAGCAGAAGCGGAGACTTTGACCGCATCTACGAGGCCGCAGGTGCGATACCTGGGTCGCAGATGCAAAATCTGAAGAAGTAAGTGGAATCCGCAGAAGCGGGTGTTTTTCTGCAGAAGCGGAAGCGCAGGTGCGCTTATGGGATCACAGGTGCGGAAGTGCTGGGCAGAATGTATAAAAATGCCCCTTCACGATTTTCAGTCATTTTGTTCACCATTTTTGTGTGATTTGGGAGCTCCAAGCTGTGATTTCAAGAGGGGATCAAGTGTTTCCATAGAGGTAAGCTACTTGGGCTTTATACTTTGTGTTTATGGTGATTATTTCATTGTTTAATCATGAAAAATCAGTGGAAAATTTGAGGAAGAGTTGGGAAATTAGGGCTTGAAATTGGTGAGTGGATTTTGAGAATTTGAGTGACCATATGAGGTCGGATTTTGGTAAATTTCATATGTATGAACTCATGAGAGGATGAGGATTCCACTAATGTTAATTTTGTCTGATTTCGAAACATGGGCCCGGGGGACCGGGTTGGAGCAATTTCGTGATTTTTGATGCAAATTTGATATTTTCGAGTGGACTTTGTTCCCTTAGAATATTTTAATAGTTATGTTCTGATTGTGGCTAGATTTGGAGCATTCGAAGGTCGATTCGTGAGGGCAAAGGCATCGCGGGCTAGAGTTTGGACCGGATCGAGGTAAGTAATGATTGTAAATACTGTCCTGAGGGTTTGAAACCCCGGATTACATATCGTTGTGTTACTTTGAAGTGACGCACACGCTAGATGACGAGCGTGGAGTTGTGCACCATTGGAGATTGTGACTTGGTCCGTCCCGTACGACTGTGAAGTTGCGTAATTGATTTGAAATCTTATGATATTCCATGTTCTAGATATTTATATTATATTTTGGGTTGTATGCCATGTTTGGGACCTTGTGCCGACCTGCTGAGACCCTTAGGGGCACTTTCACTATTTTTTGTCACTCTATTTGTTTTGAAAGTATATCCTCAGTCATGTTTTACCTGTTTATTGTTTAAATTTGGTTTTATCACTTTATTTCTTAAAAACGTGAAAACTATTTGGGCTGAGTTCCCTGTTTTACTGATGGCCCGAGTGATCGTAAGGTTGATGACTGAGATAGACCGAGGGTCTGATTGTGAGGTTGATGACTAAGATAGACCGAGAGTCTGATTGTGAGGTTAATGACTGAGAGACGCCAGGGGCCTGGTTGTGAGGATTATATATCTATGGATCGGGCTGCACTCCACAGCAAACGAGTTTCTATTGAACATGTTGATTTGATTACTACTTTCACTCATCTTTAAACCAATCCTCTATTGAAAATGTTGAACAAACGTTTTAAATAATCTTTCATTTAAATTGAAGTTTCTAACTTATGAAAAGGGTTGTGAAATTTCTATTTTACTCGAGGGGCTGTATGCGAACTATATTTGCCCGAGGGGCGGATTATGGTTTTTATCTCTTTTATTATAAATGGTATTGAACCCCTACTAAAACTATTGGAATGTATTTTCAAATGATTTTTACCGAAAGCTGGGTTTAAAATGAGACGACTGACTCGTATTCCGATTTGAAAGCCTGTTGTGCTTATTGAGTTTATCATAAATGTGGATTCATCGTTTCATACTACTCAGTCTTTATTTACTCTTATTACTTACTGGGTTGGAGTACCCACATTACTCCCTGCACCTCGTGTGCAGATTCAGGTATTTTAGAACCCGATATCGGGTGTTGATTGCTCAGACGCGGAGTCATCAGAGTTAGTAAGGTGGCTGCACGATGTTCGTAGCACTACTTCCTTCCTCTCATTTTATTACTGTATTTAGTACATTTTTAGACTCTTGTTGTATTTAGACCTTGGTAGATGCTCATGACTAGTGACACCCCGATGTCGGGCTTGTGTAATTATTCCGCATTTTTCTTTTAAATGTTTATTATGAGATTATTGGTTTATAAATGGTATAAAAACAACTTTTAATGGAAAATGGTTGATTTGGGAATTGTGTCGGCTGGCCTTGTCTTCACGATAGGCTCCATCACAACCGGGTCCGATTTGGGGTCGTGACAAGTTAGTATCAGAGCCTAGGTTACATAGGTCTCACGATTCATGAGCAGGTTTAGTAGAGTCTCGCGGATCGGTATGGAGACGTCTGTACTTATCCTCGGGAGGCTGCAAAACCTTTAGGAAAAACTTCACATTCTTGAATTCTTATCGTGCGTCCTTGATTCAGCTTGAAAAGTAACGCTTGGAATTTCTTCCACGCATTCGTATGCGCGCATGAGCGCTCGATATCAGATATGCATCGATGGCTTGTGATTCCCTGATCGAGGGGCGAGATGTGATCTCTGTTTGTTGATGTTGGGCCAGTCTGGAGGACTCGAGGCCGGATTTTTTCCTTTAGCTTGAGCACTGAGGTGCTGATTGTGTGAGCAAGTGTTTTTGAACTTATACGTTCAGTAGTGCCCTATTGGTAGCGGTAATGACAGGATAGTTATGTGATGAGTGTGATGTGACTGCGAGATGTATTCATATGATTTGGAAGCGATGAGAAGGGTCTGCGGGAGGATAGAAGAATTATTAGGTGCTTGATTTTCATCTCGATTTGAGGTATAGCCTCTGGTTGTGAGTGTGTGAAGAATCTTTTAATGTGTCCTAGTTGGGAGTGAAATAAATTTCATGTTACGGTATGAGTTCAGGCTCAGGAAGATTATGTGACTGCGTAATATTTATGACGGTGGAAGCTATACAGAAATATTAGTTTGAGGCCAAGTAGGTGGGGTTATCTCCTGCGGAGTGTTCTGAGGTTATGTGATCATCATGTTGTCTGTTAGAAGATCTCATTTACAAGTGAAATATAAGTGTTGAAAATTTAAATTTGGGATGCTTAAGAGAGTGGGCTTGACTGTTGCGAGGATGAATGTGAGATTGCAGAAGATTCAAAGTACCAGATGGTCTGTGTTTCACGAGCTTATGAAGGATTGAGTTTAAATCTCACTATAGTATTATGGAAGCAATAGAGTATATGCGTTACGAGTTATTGTGTGTGTTTTAGTATATGGCTTCGAGCCAAGTGGGGGATTCCGCTATTGATGAGTTGATTGCACGGTTATGTGCTATGTTGGTTCCAGTGTGAGGCGTACTGGTGAATCAGTTATGGCTTACAGAGATTGAGACCGAGGATGGCTCGAGTAAAGGAAAATTTTGACAAAGGTTATGTCATGCTTCATAGGTGTATGAGAATCACGGGATGTCTTGAGTTGTTGTTGGTAAAGGATGCTCGGTGTATAGAGTAGGAAGTTGTTTTGGTTGTATTGGGATGAGTTTGCATTTTGCAGTGTCTGAAGTGCTAATGAGGCACAGGTTGTTTGGTTATTTTGATCGGGCTAATTGGGGTTTGAGTAGAGTGAATGACTCTCGAGAATGGTTCTAATGTGTTCAAGATTTTATATGTAACAATTGGGTATTTTCAAGTTGTATGTGTGGCTAGTAACTGAGTTTTCATTGGAAGATGTCAAGACTTGTGGTATTTTCTATATTAATTATGGGATTCTATGTATCAGCACCAGGAAGGTAAAGGTAACGGATTTAGATTCGTAGGAAGTCTCTTCAGAGTAAAGTATTTTGAAGGTGATCCTTTTGGGAATATTTAAGAGAGTATTCAGCGGCTTATGAGTCTTAGACGGTGTGGTTTTGTGCTTGGGTCTCGTGTGGTAAGTTTAGGTTGAGAAATTGTGATGTTATAGCAAGAATGAGTATCAAGTTGAAGGTAAGTCAGAAGGAACTCGGATAAATGAGATAGCTTTGTAGTGGCCCGGATCGGTGTGGTAAGGACATGATTAGTTCTTTGGATGCTTATGAGATAATGAGTTTATACAGGTGTTTAGCGACAATGCTCTTGGGTTTTAGTGGCCTGCGTAGCTTGGTTGAGTTAGAAGGATTCAGTTCTGACTGTTTTGTTTTGTGAGAATGGAATTCGGAAAGTTCTCGATGATTCTACCACGGTTAGAGGTGTATATTTTACCACGAGCATGAAGAGCATGGGATGTATAGTGATTTTCTCCTAGCTGAGGTCTAATAGAAAAGTTCTTGGCTAGTTGAGTATGTAGTTGCATGTGGCTCGGAATGGATATGAAGTTCTCATGTTTACCTTAGGATGGTATAGTACATGCGGTATGTTGTGCAAGACTTAGATTTGCATGTTTAAGGTCACAGATCAGTTCTGAAAGGAAGGTCATAATTTTTAGGCAGCACAAGCAGATTCAGATGATTTGGGAAATGATCTTCAGATGATTAAGGAAATGGTAATGCTAATTGAGGTGATTTGATGAGGGTATATGTTTCAAAAAAAGGCAATATGATTAAGTTGATGGTACTTCGGTAGCATTGCAGCAGTTCTTGTTAGATCGGCTGCTTATATTCGAGTTTGCTTGGCGGCACAGAAGAATTTTTGAGTACCTCTTATGAGATGATTAAGTACTGGAGGTGTGCTATATATGCGAGCGACGGAATTGGGATCAGATATGGTAATTCGTGTGCTTTATGGACTTGGAGACTAGAAGTTCTCATATACAGGTTAGCTCGTTGTTGTGGACGGCAAGGATGTGGTTAAGTTAATCAGATGATAGTATGTGCTATGATTCAGTCATTGTGAACCTTCTGAAGATTATTTATCGGTTGTGTGTGACTAGACTTGATGTGTGGTTCATTGGTAGACCTATATGGATGTGTGTTTTGTATCGCGACGGCTATGTTGACTTCAAGTTGGCAATGGTGAGGGATGTGTTGATTCGGTTGTTATTGAGCTATTAGTAATCAGGGGGATCTATAAGATATCTTTCCGTGTTGCAAGGCGTTAAGGTTTGTTGGTTATAGGCACATATGGTGCGACTTTATTAGGGCCTCTCAGTGGAATTCGAGCGAGAAGAGCACGGGGTATAGCTCGGTGGATGGCGTATCGGTTATATCCTTTCGAGTCGTGTGGTGTTATGTAATTTCCTCGCGGTGGTTATGATGATTGCTTTGGTTTTAGACATCATATTGCGCATGGTTATCGATTTTTAGCATAGTGACTTAAGGTGTTTTCACGTGGACCAGTGTTTGGATGAGGTCGCGCATTGGCGAAGCTACGTGGAGGTATGATCCTGCGGGTTAGATTCATGTGTTCTGTTTCTATGATGGGAGACAGGTTCTTAGTTTTGTGTTGTGGTGGTACTAGTGAGCTTGCGGTACAACGCTTCCATTTGAGTCATTGTCATGATTTGAGTAAGTTCGCATTGTGGCTTATTGGTGCACGGATTGCACAAGTCGTGGCTTTAGTATGTATTGATGTGTCAATGGCACTAGAGTAGATGTGTTGGATTAGATGAGATCGCCGGGATCTTTAATGACTGCAAACAGATTTTATTCCAGCATGATGGACGGATAATATCGAGGTTCGGCTTAGAAATTTGCTATGGTATTTGCCAAAGGAGAAGTGGCTTAATAAATGGTTGATCTGAGAAATGGTTATGGCTTACTGTGTGTTTTATTTATCATTAGTAGTATATGAAAGTGTTGGAATAAGACTTTAGCTGATAAGAGGTTTCTTACCGGTATTCGGTTGTTGTGTGCAACTGCTGTGATTAGAAGTTATCGCTACAAGTGTTTAAGTTATGTGGTATATCATGTAATTGCACCTGAGGTTGTAGGTATGGGTTATTACAGCTGATTCTGACTTATTCAGAGTATAAATGTGAGATTCTGATCTTGTGGAAGATTTCAGAAGTGGAAATGTGGTTCCAAGGTTAATGGACTAGGTTGGACTGTGAAATTTCAGTTATATTGTGTCATCGGACCTATACAAGATAGAGTGACGTAGGATCGCCCCCGGGTATATGTTCATGGTAAGGTTATTCAACGATTGTTTAGCTTTTGGAATAGGCATGTTCGAGGACGAACGTATGTTTAAGTGGGGGAGGATGTAACGACCCGACCGGTCGTTTTGAGTTTTTGCACTTTGCTCGCCAGTTCTCGGGCATGACTTGCCCCGTGATGTATTATGACTTATGTAAATCATTGGTTTTGGTTTTCAAGGTAATCGGAATGAATTTGGAAGAACAATTCTCAATTTGTAGCTTGAAAATTAAAAGGTTTGACCAAGTTTTGACTTGCTTGTATATGATCTCGGATTGGAATTTTTATGATTTGGTTAGCTCTATTAGGTGATTTGGGACTTAGGAACGTGATCAGAATGTATTTTGGAGGTCCGTGGAAGGTTTAGGTTTGAATTGGCGAAATTGAGATTTTGGTGTTTTCCGGTTGATAGGTGAGATTATGATATAGGGGTCAGAATGGAATTCTGGAAGTTGCAGTAGCTCTGTTGTGTCATTTGTGACGTGTGTGCAAAATTTCAGATCATTTGGACGTAGTTTGGTTGGGCTTTTGATCAAAAGCGTGATTCGGAAGAATTTGAAAATTTAGGCTTGAATCCGATGTGTTTTGGTTGATCCGATGTGGTTGGAAGTGTTTTGAAGATCGGTATAAGTTCAAATAAGGTTATAGGATATGGTTGTGCTTTTGGTTGAGGTCCCGGGGGCCTCAGAATGGTTTCAGATGGTTATCGAAAAGCCGGACTTGGAGTTTTGCAACAGAAAATTTGTTGCATCTGTTGTTTCCGCACCTGCGGATTTCGTGAACGCAGATACGATGTCGCTGGTGCGTAATGGAGACCGCAAAAGCGGTGCTGGCAGCAGAAGCGGAGACTTTGACCGCATCTGCAAGGCTGCAGGTGGGATACTTAGGTCGCAGATGCGGAATCTGAAGGAGTAAGTGGAATCCGCAGAAGCGGTGTTTTTCCGCAGAAGCGGAAGCGCAGGTGCACTTATGGGATTGCAGGTGCGGAAGTGCTGGGCAGAATGTATAAAAATGCCCCTTCGCGATTTTCAGTCATTTTGTTCACCATGTTTGTGAGATTTTGGAGCTCTAAACTGTGATTTCAAGAGGGGATCAAGTGTTTCCATAGAGGTAAGCTACTTGGGCTTTATACCTTGTGTTTATGGTGATTATTTCGTTATTTAATCATGAAAAATCAGTGGAAAATTTGAGGAAGAGTTGGGAAATTAGGGATTAAAATTGGTGAGTGGATTTTGAGAATTTGAGTGACCATATGAGGTCGGATTTTGGTAAATTTCATATGTATGAACTCATGAGAGGATTAGGATTCCATTGATGTTAATTTTGTTAGATCTCGAAACATGGGCTCGGGGGACCGGGTTGGAGCAATTTCGTGATTTTTATGCAAATTGGATATTTTCGTGTGGGCTTTGTTCCCTTAGCATATTTTAATAGTTATGTTCTGATTGTGGCCAGATTTGGAGCATCCGAAGGTCGATTCGTGAGGGCAAAGGCATCGCGGGATAGAGTTTGGACCGGATCGAGGTAAGTAATGATTGTAAATACTGTCCTGAGGGTTTGTAACCCCGGATTACACATCGTTGTGTTACTTTAAGGTGACGTACACGCTAGATGATGAACGTTGAGTTGTGCACTGTCACACCTCCTTTTTTACTACACCCTGAGATGGTGTATATAAGGGAGTTTTTTCCAACTTAAAATGACAATCGAAACGGGATTATTTATTTATTAAAAATTCAGAGTCGCCACTTAGGATAATTTATGGTGTCCCAAGTCACCGGTTCAAATCCCGAATCGAGGAAAAGATTGACTCTATATTATAGTCCGCGAACACAGAAATCTGGGTAAGTAATTCTGTTAACCCGGGAGAAGGTGTTAGGCATTCCCGAGTTCCGTGGTTCTAGCACGGTCGCTCAACTATTATAATCGGCCTATTATCTGATTTTAATACATGTTTTAACCTATGGTTCAATTTTTAACTTTATAATT